>NC_052312.1:3060705-3228205 GCF_016432855.1 Salvelinus namaycush | reverse complement strand
CCTAGATAATTCATTGTTGACATCCACATTTTTAAAAGCAAACCCCCTATCTGACACTTGGTCTGCACCGTCTATTCCACACTAGTGTACACACGTTGACCCAATCTGAACATAGTCGAATTCTTCCCACATCAAATGTTCTTCCGGTTGTTAAAAAGATAATAACTTTATCAACAAATAAAGGGTTATAAAGTAACAATCCATGTGTATTACCAATATACTGTATAAGGTATGTAGTGACGTATGATATGAACAAACAGTAACGTTAGCAGTTAAGTAGCTCAGAGTCCTCCAAACAAATCTTCATATTGAAGTAGAATCACTTCCAAAGCATCAACGGGCGCCCTCCTCGGATTGAACTATTACCATCCTCTGTGGAACACACGTCTCAAGCTCCCGAAGATTGTATTCCCAAAGAATCTAAGCCCCCGTTTGTATGTGAGAGTGTGTTTCATGGTCTTTAAAAAGAAATCAAGATATCCTCTCCTCGCGGCTCTCATCCAGGCTCGCACTTGGCCTTTTTCATATTGTTTCAAAGGGAAGGGCCTGAATAAACGCCGGGGAGAGTAGTCAAAGACTTTAAGCCACTGGAAAGGTCTGGCTGCTTTGATCCAGCTGCTAGTCCAAGTGTTTGGTCAAATAAAAGGCGGCTAGAGAGCGTTGACATTATCGACATGGGGGGGCGGGTGAGATGCCCCCCCCCCCCTCCTCCTCACCACTCCTGTGAATCATGATGCAAATGGTTGGGTTACCCTGAGATATGAGCTGTTGCCATGCTGGCTTGTTGCCAAGGACCTTTAGTGGACTTCCTTATTATTAAGCAGACACAACAAAATGCTGTACGGGAGTTTCCAGGAAGTTGCATAGCAACACTTTGAATTTACAACTCTCAATAAAAAAAAAAGTGATGGCCAGAATCAAGGCAATGTTGTCTCTGTTCTAGTGGTGTACAATGGAATTATGGGTAGTCCACAGCTTGGAACACATGGTTGTGAAAAGGGTGATTTTACAATTACGAAATACAGTTTCTCTATTATGAGAAATTATGTGAATATACTGTATATGCAAATAATAGCTACAGGCATTCCCCAACCAACCACACATCTAATATAGTGGGAAATGCCTGTAGCTATTATTTGCATATACAGTATATTCACAGTACTGTAGCTAAGCATCCTGTGGAAACAGAATCCAGACAACACAGAACATACCACATTCTACACTATTCATTCACTGTAGCAACACAGAACATATCACATTCTACACTATTCATTCACTGTAGCAACACAGAACATATCACATTCTACACTATTCATTCACTGTAGCAACACAGAACATATCACATTCTATACTATTCATTCACTGTAGCAACACAGAGGACTACATATTTCAATGTTTCCATGTTGCACGGCAACAGCAGAACCAAGGTGGCAGGTGCACTGTTTCCAGGAAGTGTTGCCCTACGCTTGTATGGCATAATGAAGTGAATCCTTCAGGGCTGAGGATAGATCTCTGAGCAGCTTGAGCCAAGAGCAGCGGGGCTACATTCACTAACGCAAGGGTTTCATTAACCCTATGTAACAGCACTGACAGCTGCCAGATGGGCCGCCCGTCGAGCATTGTACTGTATGCAAGTTTCATGCCTTAATGTAGCCTGCTATTTTATCCACTCTGACTGTGTTACCTTGAGTAGGGGAGATGGAGAGAGAGAAAGAGAGAGAGAGAGATAGAGAGAAGGGGAGGTGGAGAGAGAGAGAGAGAGAGAGGAGGGGAGGTGGAGAGAGAGAGGAGGAGGGGAGGTGGAAAGAGAGAGGAGGAGGGGAGGTGGAGAGAGAGAGGAGGAGGGGAGGTGGAGAGAGAGAGGAGGAGGGGAGGTGGAAAGAGAGAGGAGGAGGGGAGGTGGAGAGAGAGAGGAGGAGGGGAGGTGGAGAGAGAGAGAGAGAGAGGAGGGAGGTGGAAAGAGAGAGGAAGAGGGGAGGTGGAGAGAGAGAAAGAAAGGAGGGGAGGTGGAGAGAGAGAGAGAGAGGAGGGGAGGTGGAGAGAGAGAGAGGGAGGAGGGAGGTGGAAAGAGAGAGAGAGAGGGGAGGGGAGGTGGAGAGAGAGAGGAGGAGGGGAGGTGGAAAGAGAGAGGAGGAGGGGAGGTGGAGAGAGAGAGGAGGAGGGGAGGTGGAGAGAGAGAGGAGGGAGGTGGAGAGAGAGAGAGAGAGAGGAGGGAGGTGGAAAGAGAGAGGAAGAGGGGAGGTGGAGAGAGAGAAAGAAAGGAGGGGAGGTGGAGAGAGAGAGAGGAGGGAGGTGGAGAGGAGAGAGAGGAGGGAGGTGGAGAGAGAGAGAGAGGAGGGGAGGTGGAGAGAGAGAGAGAGGGAGGAGGGAGGTGGAAAGAGAGAGAGAGAGGGGAGGTGGAGAGAGAGAAAGAAAGGAGGGGAGGTGGAGAGAGAGAGAGGAGGGAGGTGGAGAGGAGAGAGAGGAGGGAGGTGGAGAGGAGAGAGAGGAGGGAGGTGGAGAGAGAGAGTAAGAGGGGAGGTGGAGGGAGAGAGGAGGAGGGGAGGTGGAGAGAGAGAGAGGAGGAGGAGAGGTGGAGGGAGAGAGGAGGAGGGGAGGTGGAGAGAGAGATAGAGAGAGAGCGAGGAGGAGGGGAGGTGGAGGGATATAGGAGGAGGGTGGTGGAGAGAGAGAGTAAGAGGGGAGGAGGAGGGAGAGAGGAGGAGGGGAGGTGGAGAGAGAGAGGAGGAGGGGAGTTGGAGGGAGAGAGGAGGAGGGGAGATGGAGAGAGAGAGGAGGAGGGGAGGTGAAAAGAGAGAGGACGAGGGGAGGTGGAGAGAGAGAAAGAAAGGAGGGGAGGTGGAGAGAGAGAGAAAGAAAGGAGGGGAGGTGGAGAGAGAGGAGGGAGGTGGAGAGAGAGAGTAAGAGGGGAGGTGGAGGGAGAGAGAGGAGGGGAGGTGGAGAGAGAGAGGAGGAGGAGAGGTGGAGGGAGAGAGGAGGAGGGGAGGTGGAGAGAGAGAGAGAGAGAGAGGAGGGGAGGTGGAGAGCGAGAGTAAGAGGGGAGGTGGAGGGAGAGAGAGAGAGAGGAGGGGAGGTGGAGAGAAAGAGGAGGAGGGTAGGTGGAGAGAGAGGAGGAGGGGATGTAGAGAGAGAGAGGAGGAGGGGAGGTGGAGAGAGAGAGGAGGAGGGGAGGTGGAGAGAGAGAGGAGGAGGGGAGGTGGATAGAGAGAGAGGAGGAGGGGAGGGGTAGAGAGAGAGGAGGGGGGGAGTTGGAGAGAGAGAGGAGGAGGGGAGGTGGAGAGAGAGAGAGAGATGGAGGAGGAGGAGAGGACGAGAAAGAGCAATTAGGAACTAATCAGACACCACGCAAATGAATGACCCATGTTCCAGAACCATAAGTCCCTTATACTGTATCTGAACAGTGTCGTTCCTGCAAGCATCGCATACCGCCATTGTTGTCAGAGTGTATAAAATACACTTGAGGGTGTACAGTAATAACCAACTGTTACTCTACCACCCCTTTCTTCCTCGTCTGTAATGTATCATCCCAGACACTTCGCTTGGCGGTCTAATAAACGCCGTACGCTGCGTCTGCAACGGACATCATTTAGCTTTCACTTGTAAATGCCTAACATATGGCCAGCTTATTCTCCCAACGTCAATATTTATACTAGAGACAGTGGTCAGCACTCATCCTACACTGTCCCTGGTAAGAGCTGAGTACATTCATTTCCCTTAAGGTAATTAGCTGCTGATGATCTGCAGTATAGATTCCGCCTATAGGGTGAATGTAATTACCCATCAGTATTTACTGCGAAACATATATTTTATGTTCGTGACAATTATAATATATTTAGAATTATGGAATGAGCTGCTTAAAAGGCTATCGTCCCGCTCACAGACAATTTATTACCAACCTGGCATCATGTTGAACACTGGGCACGACATTTTCATTTCACAATTTTGAATAACACATTTGAAACCGTTTGGATAGCCCTGTTATTAATCAGAATTGAAATGCATTATGGAAAGGTGTGTGTGTGTGTGTGTGTGTGTGTGTGTGTGTGTGTGTGTGTGTGTGTGTGTGTGTGTGTGTGTGTGTGTGTGTGTGTGTGTGTGTGTTGGTGTGTGTTGGTGTGTGTTGGTGTGTATGTGTGTGTGTGTGTGTGTGTGTGTATGTGTATGTGTGTGTGTGTGTGTGTGTGTGTATATGTGTGTGTGTGTGTGTGTGTGTGTGTGTGTGTGTGTGTGTGTGTGTGTGTGTGTGTGTGTGTGTGTTTGTGTGTATGTGTGTGTGTGTGTGTGTGTGTGTGTGTGTGTGTGTTTGTGTGTATGTGTGTGTGTGTGTGTGTGTGTGTGTATGTGTGTATGTGTGTGTGTGTGTGTGTGTGTGTGTGTGTGTGTGTGTGTGTGTGTGTGTGTGTGTGTGTGTGTGTGTGTGTGTGTGTGTGTGTGTGTGTGTGTGTGTATGTGTGTACGGCCAGCTATTTGGGAACATCTGACGCCAGTCCCCAACCCGTTAATAAAGAAAATGCTTTGTAGGACACAGTCACAGATGGCAGTTTTCTTGTTGTTGCTTGATTTAGTATAAATGTTTTTACTTACAATTTCCGACATTTGTTAAGGTATTTGTTAGTCAACTTGTCTATATGTATATTAATGCAGCTTCTCTTCTGTCATTATATGTTTAAATAATATAATAAATATTGACTAAATAAACCATTGCTCAACAGAATAATGTCATAAATCGATGCAGTCCATGAACTGTAACATTACAATTCATAGAATGAAATGAGTCAAATTAAGCCATTTGGTCCTAATCTATGGATTTCACATGACTGGGAATACAGACACACCTGGATCACGCTGTCGTACACGTCGATCCAGAGTATCCCAAACATACTCAATAGGTGACATGTCTGGTGAGTCTGCAGGCCATGGAAGAACTGAGACATTTTCAGCTTCCAGGAATTGTGTACAGATCCTAGCGACATGGGGCCGTGCATTATCGTGTTGAAACATGAGGTGATGGCGGGGGGTGAATGGCACGACAACAGGCATCAGGATCTCGTCACGGTATCTCTGTGCATTCAAATTGCCATCAAAAAAGTGTAATTGTGTACGTTGTCCATAGCTTATGTCTGCCCATACCATAACCCCACCGCCACCATATTGTACTCTGTTCACAACGTTGACATCAGCATACTGCTCACCCACATGACGCCGTACATGTGGTCTGCGTTGTGAGGCTGTCTGCCATCTGCCCAGTACAGTTGAAACCAGGATTCATCCGTGAAGAGCACACTTCTCCAGCGTGCCAGTGGCCATAGAAGGTGAACCTTTCCCACTGAAGTCGGTTTCAATACCGAACTGCATTCAGGTCAAGACCCTGGTGACGACGATGAGAAAAAATTATTTGGTTGTGCAAACCCACAGTTTCATCAGTTGTCTGGGTGGCTGGTCTCAGACGATCCCTCATGTGAAGAACCCGGATGTGGAGGTCCTGGGCTGGCGTGGTTACATGTGGTCTGCGATTGTGAGGCCGGTTCTCTGAAAATGACGTTGGAGGCGGATTATGGTAGAGAAATTAACATTCAGTTCTTTGGCAACAGTTCTAGTGGACATTCCTGCAGTCAACATGCAAATCGCAAGCTCCCTCAAACTTGAGTCATCTGTGGCACTGTGTTGTGTAAAAAAAATTGCACATTTTTGTGCCTTTTATCGTCCCAAGCACAAGATGCACCTGTGTAATGATCATGCTGTTTAATCAGCTTCTTGATATGTGACACCTGTCAGGTGGATTGATTATCTTGGCAAAGGAGAAATGTTCACTAACAGGGATGGAAACAAATTTAAAGAAATAAGCTTTATTTGCTTATGGAACGTTTCTGGGATCTTTTATTTCAGCTCATGAAACATGGGACCAACACTTTACATGTTGCATTTAAATTTCTGTTCGGTATAGTTGACATCGGTAAAGTTTTCTCTTTCATGTCTGCTTCTTTTGCAGATCAAAGACGTTTAAGGCAGCCAGCAGGGACCGGGGAAAATGCAATAAAATTCAGGAACAGTTTTCTGTGCACCATTTCTAAACGACATCAGTCTGACCGGTTGTAAGGACATGAAACACTCTGAAAATGACGCCACTGATAAGAGTTCAGTTTTGGATACATATTTTTTTTGTTGAAGTACTATCCTCTTTTATGATGCTGATAAAAATAGCACCTCTACATTCACATGCTCTCAAGATGCTGAAATAAAGAACTCATATTTCTCCACTCCTGTTCCCAAGTCAAGATTTAGCCTACATTTGGTGTATAACTTTACTGCAAGAAATGTAAAAATTTGCAGGAGTTAATAAGGACTAGGAGAGGGATTTCAGACATTACTGTCAGTGTCCATATTTCAGTTTCCATTTGACCCATCTGAACAGTAGGCTTCAGTTCCCTTGACATGCCATAGGCCTATTTGACATGCCATAGGCCTATCCCCACCTTGACTGTTGAATACGGCTAATACTTTACTTGACACTTAGCATCATAAAATGTAATGACACGGTCATAATATGTCATAACGGCTGACATAACTTGTCAAAAACCTGTTATCATATGGTTATAACACTGTCGTGACACATATATTTAGACCTGTTTTGACATACGTTATATGGAGTTATTTTATGACTGGTTATGACACCTACATAAGAGTGTCAAAACCCACAAAACCTACCACACAAGGCAGAACCTTCCATTACACCATAGACTAGGTGTCAACAGTGTGTTTATGTAATATAACAGTTTTTTATTATTGATCACGTTGAGTTATCATTATAATTGCGCACAAATTGATGTCAGACATGCACCCACCCCAGTGCTCTGTTGCTGATGACTGGGATGAATGCAGGAGCAGATTTCAGCAGCAGGACAGACACCCTCTTTCTGAAAGATGACTGAAATAAGGACATGTACGTGATAGGCCTGTAGATAAGGTAAATTAGTCTGTTGCACGCAGACGTTTCAATTGGCCAGATTGGCGCATATTCAACAAATCTGATGGAACAAGGTGGATATTCGTTAAATCCGTCGTGATTTTTACGTATTATAACAGACCCACCACGTGTTTACTTTTAAGACCAATGTGGATTTATTTGGCTGTTTTCGCTACATAACATGTAGCAGTTGTCCCTTTTCACTAATACCAGATAGACTTCACTAATGAAAGAAAAACTTCAATGTAGCCTAAAGACAGAAATTGCACAATAATTATATATTTATGGATTTTCTGAAGGTATTGTTTCTTTTCATTCAGATGCCCTTCATCCACACAATATTTAGTTCGGTGCTTGACTTTAGGGTTAGAGTTAAGGTCAGGTTTTGGGTTTAAGTTTAAGGTTAGGGTTAGAGTAAGGGTTAGAGTTATGGTTAGGTTTAGGGGTTAGGGAAAATATGATTTTGAATGGGACTGAATCGTGTGTCCCCACAAGGTTAGTTACACAAGACTGTGTGTGCGTGTGTTCATGTTGGTGTAATGCATGAGCTACATTGATCATACAGCACAACACAAACCATTTAAAACCAAATGAGTCAGACTAACAGTTCTAATAATTTATGAACAAAACTAACAACACGATTAGTGACACACAGAGCAGAACCCCGCGTAGTCTGCGGCGGGTAACTCAAGGACTAGAATAAAGTCACACGATACTCCTTTCATGAACTTTTAAAGTCAACCATGTCACTCCCCGCTGCTCAGTGCCCTTCTCTTGTGTTTTCAGACACCTAATAAGGATACGCTGTTCCAATCAAATTACGGTAATTAAGTTATACTGGGATCGTAATCTGGCAAATGCAAAATGCCTTAATGGAATTATTGTTTCCATGATTCACTTCTCTGTGTGAGATCTCATTAGTGTTGCTGGGGTGTGTCAATGCTAGAATCTTTTCCATTTGAAATAGATACGTATTCATCAACATACTGTATCTAAGACCTATTACAATGGAAAACACACATAGACATCCATGGTCTGATAAGTATGGTTACATTGGTTGTGGGTCCTAAATTGACTGAAGCAATGCAAAGGGTTTATGATCAAGCAGCTATAGAGTACAATTATGGGCACATAAATAGGTGCCACCTAGTTTCATCATGAAAACATTTCAACCATGTTGTGAATGTTTTATACTGGAATACAGATGGGATAACAGCTCCACACAAGAGTACACTGGCTCCAATTAAAGGCGTAATCACATATTTCTTTCTTCAGTCAATTTACCCCTCAACAGATCACAGATCAACACTTTGGATGTTTCTTGATCCTATTTTTCTCTTTCCGACTTCCAATTTGTAACAATTTCTTTCTGGCATGAAAAAGATGTTTCCACATAGTGTTACGTGGTAAGGTTGGACCCAGGTGCAGAGATGAGACCAGATGAAGAATCAGTGGTTAAGGATAAACATAATTCTTTACTGATAGACAGTAGCCGCAGGATCACAGTACACTGGAAAAAAACAACAAAGTCTTGAAAACCCACTCAGGAAAAATGCACACTGTAAACATTTCAAGGTTCTGCAAAGTACCACCGAAAACACATCCCTTTTAACAGGGACACAATCATGAAATAATAAGAAACACCTGAGTCCAAAAAAAGGTCTCTAGGGCTGTCTCAGCCGCCCTCTGGTACCAGGAAGAACCATGACAGCACCCCCCCTCCCCCTCTAGGAGTGGCTCCAGCCGCGGAGCCATGACAACCACCACATCGTTTTTTGAAGTCTCTAACAAGACCCGGATCCAGGACGTCCCGGACAGGCACCCATGCCTGCTCCTTGGGACCGTAGCCCTCCCGAACCTGAACTGACACTCGAATGGCGACAGTCCAGTGGACGAGTTCAGCAGTGTGTTATGAGCATATTCCGCACAGATGAGGAACTTGCTCTAGTTGCTGGCCTGAATGGAGACGAACCAGCTCCTGGTTTGCCCACTCAGTTTGCCAATTCGACTGTGGTGGAACCCCAAGGAGATATCACCAACGCCCCCAACAGGGATTGGAAGGCCTTCCAGTACCGTGAAACGAACTGGGGACTACGATCTAAGACCATTTCCTGGGGAAGCCTGTATAGTCGAAAGACGGTCTCCTTCGCTGAGGGCAACTTGGGTAAGGCAATGAATTGGACTTCCTTGGAGAACCATTCGACAACCACCAGGAGAGTGGTAAGCCTTCGGGATGGAGGTAACCCTGTGATAAAGTCTACAGACAGGTGGGACCAGGGTCGCCTGGGGATGGCAGAGGTTGGAGCAACACAGCCGGTCGCTGTCGTGAGGACTTGCTTTGGGCACAGGTGGAACATGCCCGCAACAAATGATCTCACATCCTCAATCATGTCGAACCACTAACATTTCTTCCTCAGGAACTCCAGTGTCCAATTAACCCCTGGATGCCCAGTTCATTTGTGTGGGTGTCCTCATTGTAGTACTTGAGAACGGGCTGATCGTGGACCATAAAGTCTATTAGGGGAACCTCCGCCAGGGTCAGGTTTTCGGGTCTGGGCTTGTCGTACAGTGGTCTCAATACTCCATACCACGAGAGCCAAAATGCAGGAGAACTCTTGGTCTTCAACGGATGACAGAGGACAGGGCAAGGCTTTTGGTGTGGGTCTTAGACATTTAGACTGGCAGTTCTTACCCCAGTCTAGTAGGTGTCACGTGGACCAGTAGAATTGTGGGTTATGTAGTGCTAGCCAGGGGTACCCTAGGGTAACGGAGTTCTCAGGAGCAGTGATCAAAAGAAAACGTATAGTCTCTGAGTGGTTCACCCCAACCTGCAGTAGAATGGGCTTGGTCTGATATTCCACCTGGCCGGAGCAAATGGTGATTCCATCAAGGGTTTGAATTTGCAGAAGGATGGGACATTTGTAGCAGGATATTTCTAAGTCTCCCGCGAAGACTTGATCAATGAAATTATCCGCTGACCCGGAGTCTACGAAGGCTTGAATCTGGTGATGATGGTTTTCTCAGTGGAGGGTTGCGGGTAGTGATAGACGGAGACTAGGTAGCCGGGGTGAAACTGCACATCTCGACAGGGTCTCCGCTTGTCCTGGCGAGCCCTGGCGTTTCCCGTCAGCTCTGGGCATGTAGCCTTTGTGCATGCGCCGGTCACGCACCTGTGGGCTCAGATGTGTTCATCCCAGCTGCATGGACTCCTCACTGCTGAGTTCGGTTGGCTTGGGGTGCTCAGGAAACCGGGATACTGGGGAGGTGTCAAAAAGGCGCTGTCTCACTCGTTCTCGGAGGCGGTTGTCGATCCTGATTGCCAGCGTTATCAGTGACTCGAGGTCCTCTCCCAGTTCCGGAGAGGCCAGTTCATCCTTGCTGGAGTTAGACAAACCCTGGTGGAATGCAGTGACCAGGGACTCCGTATTCCACCCACTCTCGGCGGCGAGGTTGCGGAACTCAATGGTGAAGTCTGCTACTGGTCTGTCCTCTTGGCGGATGTTGCACAGTCGGATGGCCGCTTCTCGTCCACTAACTGGGTGGTCGAAGACTCGTCGTAGCTCGCAATGAAGGCTAATATGGAGTTGCAGGATTGTGGCTGCTGTTCCCACACCGCCATTGCCCACACCAGGGCCTTGCCCGAGAGTAGAGCGAGGATGTAAGCGATCATGGCCCGATCTGTGTGGAATGAGGAGGACTGTAGCTCAAACACCAGAGAAAGAGACTTGGGCATTGGCTCCTCCTGTGTTGGGGTTGGACTGTGGTTGGAGGAAGTTGGTAAGTGCCCGGAGGGTCTCTGATATTTGGGAGAGTTGTTCTTGCTGCCACCCAGCAGTGCTGCTTGGTGAGTTACAACATTCCTGATCTGGGTGATCTCTGCTGGGTTCATGTTGGAGGCAGAAGCTTGCTGTGACGTGGTAAGGTTGGACCCAGGTGCAGAGATGAGACCAGATGAGGAATCTATGGTTAAGGATAAACATAATTCTTTACTGATAGACAGTAGCCGCAGGATCACAGTACACTGGAAAAAACAACAAACACTAAGTCTCAAAAACTCACGCAGGAAACAAACGCACACGGTAAACAATTCAAGCTTCTGCAAAGGACCACAGAAAACACAACTCTTTTAACAGGGACATAATCATGAACTAATAACACACACCCGAGTCCAATAAAAGTCTTTATGGCGGTCTCTGCCGCCCTCTGGTGCCAGGAGGAACAATGACACGGAGTTGTTGATGTATCTGGCAAAAGGGACATTGCAGACAAATGAAAGGTTTGCCTATTTACCCAGAATCCTCCAGCAATCTTGGTCTGTGTCAACCATGCTACTAATTGAATTCCCCTTGTTCTCAGTATTCATTCAGCAAGGGAAGCTCAATACGTCTTCATAGTGTAACTAATTAGCAATGATTTTACTGTTGAGGACCACATTGAAGTATAAAGCCGTGCAAAAAGCTGCTCATTTTCAAAATTAGAAATGAGAATTGTTGGTTTGACAATGCAGAAACGACTGATTCCCAATTGATTTAGTCAAGAGTTAATCTAGAAAAATGACAAATTTTAAGGCAGTTTCGGACCAAAAGCCCTCTTCCACTCTGCCTGTCCTCTGGTGTGCCCATGTTAGCCAATCTGTGAGACAAGTGATCCGCTTCACTGTTTTGTTTGTCACTTTTGTTTGTTTGCTTCCTGACCCACATGCGTTCAATATGGGTCTGTTTTCAATGTAGGAGGGATGACTCTGGCTTTGTTTTTCCTATCAGTATGAGGCTGTTTCCAATGTAGGAGGGATGGCCTTGTTTTCACTCTATGCTTGAGTGTTAATAATTATAATTTATTCCTGTTTGTTAGAACGAAACACACACACACACACACACACACACACACACACACACACACACACACACACACACACACACACACACACACACACACACACACACACACACACACACACACACACAACGAGAGTCACAAACACAATCAGATCAACTATTTTGTTGTTATCTTGCAAATATTTCACGTTGGGTTATAGAGTTGAAATAAGCTGACAGACTTGCATGTTAATTACACAAGACTACAGCGTTAGAGATATGCTTTATGAAGAAAAGATGCCCTGGAGATTAAATCAGTGAGATTATACAACTGCCACTGAATTTAATACTCAGAGCCTAACACAATGGACAGTTGCAACAACTGAACATTACTACACACAGTTTGCATCACCATTCACACACTTTTTACAAACACTAACTGATATCACGAGCAGGTAGGGCATTCTGATTAGAACCAAAATGCATCTGGGATGAAGCGAAATGCATGTAGACAATATGACCGGTTCACAATAACCAGAGTGTCCCTGTCCCTGTCACCTTATGCTAATGTGACTGGTATTGGTTTATTAATGTGTGGGTCGTGGCTCTGTATCGCTGCATGGACCGATGTGTCGATGGGGGTCAACTACTGTGTGACAGGCCTGATACGTTACTGAGGATGATATCAACAACAACCACAGTCCTCTAGTACAGGTATTCCCAAACCTGGGTACGCTTAACCCCAGGGTTACGCACAATGCCGTCAGGGGTACGCCAAATAAAAATGTGATTCAAATAAAACATTTAATAATAATAATAATAATAATAGTAATAATAATAATAATAATAAAAACCTCTCCATTTACATTTGGGTGAGTTTTTTTCCTCGCCTGAGTAGCCTCGTTTCACTGTCATAAAATTAAACCATCTAGTGTTCAGCGAAATAACAACACAATGTCAGGGCACTGACAAAGAACCCCTCCACCGGTTTCTTGTGCTCAGTGGTAGTGAATGACACTCAACCTGTCTTCATCTTAAGGGAGGTTTCTGAGTTAGAAGTGAACAAGGTGATTAGCTCACTAAAGAACTCTAAAGCCAAAGATGTGTTTGGGCTGGACTCTACCTTTCTTAAAAACTACAAAGAGTCACTCATTGGCCCCATTACTAAGGTCGCCAACACATCTATTGGTCTGGGGGTGTTTCCAAGGGTCTGGAAGTCAGCCATAATAATGGCCATCTTTAAATCGGGTGATCCCGCTGACGTGAGTAACTACAGGCCCATTAGTATACTACCTGGTGTGTCGAAGGTTGTTGATAAGTGTGTAGCAGAGCAACTGATTGCCCACCTCAACAACAGCCCCTTCACATTACACTTTCCTCTGGAAAATGTGAAGTCCAAGATGGACAAAGGGGGCATTGTTGGGGCTCTGTTTCTGGACCTAAGGAAGGCTTTTGATGCTGTTAACCATTAGATTCTCATCACAAAATTGTCCAAGTTCAACTTTTCCCCCGATGCCTTGAGATGGATGAAATCTTACCTTGAAGGCAGAACTCAGTGTGTCAGAGTGAGCAATGAGCTGTCGCCCACTCTCAGCTATGATGTGGGCGTGCCCCAAGGGTCAATACTGGGGCCCCTCCTGTTCAGCCTGTACATTAATGATCTGCCTTCTGTCTGTACTGGGTCTGAAGTTCAAATGTATGCAGATGATACAGTGATATATTTGCAAAGAGCAAACAACAAGCTGCACAAGAACTCACTACTGTAATGGTCCAGGTTACAAAGTGGCTCAGTGACTCATCTTTGCATCTCAATGTGAAAAAACAGTCTTTATGTTCTTCACAAAGAGGACAACTGATGCTACTGAGCCAGATGTCTGTGTGTCAGGGGAGAAGCTCCAGGTGGTATCTGATTTTAAGTGCCTTGGAATCATACTTAATTCCAACCTCTCTTTTAAAAAGCAGGTGAAAAAGGTAATTCAAATAACCAAATTCAACCTAGCTAATTTCCGATTTATATGAAATTGTTTGACTATATAGGTAGCAAAACTGTACTTCAAATCTATGATACTCCCCCACTTAACATACTGCTTGACTAGCTGGGCCCAATCTTGCTGTACCACATTAAAACCCATTCAGTATGTCTACAAACAGGCTCTCAAAGTGATTGATAGGAAGCCCAATAGCCATCATCACTGTTACATCCTCAAAAAGCATGAGCTCTTGAGTTGGGAAAATCTTGTGCAATACACCGACGCATGTCTTGTATTCAAGATCCTAAATGGCCTGGCTCCCCCTCCACTCAGTACTTTTGTTAAACAGAAAACCCAAACATATGGCAGCAGATCCACAAGCTCTGCCATGAGAGGTGACTGTATAGTTCCCTTTTAAGGAAAAGCACCTTTAGTAAATCCGCTTTCTCTGTGAGAGCTTCCCATGTCTGGAATACACTGCCATCAGACACACATAACTGCACCACCTATCACACTTTCACAAAAAACATGACTATATGGCTAGAGGGCAATCAGACTTGTGAACATAATCCCTAGCTGTGTATTTCCGCATTCCATGTTGTCTGTTGTCTGTAGCTTGTGAGGTGTGGAAACACTCTTTTGCTTTTATGGATTTTGTCTTGTTGCTTTTTGTTCTATGTTGCTCTGTCTGCATGCTACGTGTTACTTGTTCTATGTTGCTCTGTCTGCATGCTACGTGTAACTTGTTCTATGTTGCTCTGCATGTGCTCACTGCTCATTGATTGTCTGTATTGTTATTGTAATTGTTTTTAATAACCTGCCCAGGGACTGCAGTTGTAAATTAGCCTGCTGGCTAAAACCGTCACTTCAACTGAAACATTGATTAATGTGCATTGTCTCTGTAAAAATAAAATAAACTCAACTCAACGCAACTCAACTCAAATACAGGTAGCCTAGTCAAATAATTAACATCCAATCACATTAACCGTTACTCTCTCGCGGGAATTCCACTAACGGTCCATATGTAGCCAAACGTAGCTGCTGCTCATTCCGGTTGCTTGAAAATGGATAAATTATTAAAAAAGTAAGGCCCGTGTCCATAGAGACACACACCAGCTCTACTGGTAGTACTGCTACTACCAGCAGTACTACACCGGCACCTGTCGATGACACAAGTTGTTCTGCTTCTACGAGCACATCCAATGCTAGCATCAGTAAATCTACATTTGTTGCTAGCCCCGCTAGCATGGACACTGACAGTTGTGAATCTGATGCAGCCGAAGAGCTACTGCCCCCTTACCCGGGAAAGCACCGAACAACAGACAGGGACGTTGGACCATCAAAGAGGCGCAAATATGATGAGAACTACATTGACTTGGGGTTCACTTATATTGGGAGTAGTGCCTTTCCTCAGCCACAGTGTGTTATATGTGCAAAAGTACTGTCTCACAACTCAATGAAACCATCGCAGACATTGAGAAACAAAACATGCCAATTGGAAAAATAAGCCACAGTAGTTGTTTGAGCGAGAATTAAGACGACTTTCGAGTAGTAAGAAATGTTTAAAAGCAACATATACCATTAATAAGAAGGTGCTAGAAGCATCTTATATGGTGAGCTACCGAGTGGCTAGGACAGGCAAGCCCCATACTATTGTGGAGGACTTCATTCTTCCTGCTGCCGCGGATATGGCTGGGACAATGCTGGGGGGAAAAGGCCAAAAAAACGATACAGACAAGGCCTTCATCAAACAACACTGTTTCACAACGCGTCAGTGACATGGCAGGAGATGTTCTGAAACAATTACTGCTTCGCATACAAGCCAGTGAATTCTATGCGTTACAGCTGGATGAGTCAACAGACGTGGCAGGCCTGGCACAGCTCCTGGTATATGTCCGTGTCACATCCTGACCATAGAGAGCCCTTATTTTCTATGGTAGAGTAGGTCAGGGCGTGACTGGGGGTTAGTCTAGTTTATTATTTCTATGTGGGGTTCTAGTTTTGTTTTTGTATGTTGGTGATTTTGTATGATTCCCAATTAGAGGCAGCAGGTAATCGTTGTCTCTAATTGGGGATCAAATTTAGGTAGCTTTTTTCCACGTGTTTGGTGGGATATTGTTTGTGTAGTTGCATGTTAGCACTCCATTGTCGTCACATTTCGTTTTGTCTTTATTGTTTTGTTGTGTGGTTCACTTATTTCTAATAAAAGATGTGGGCCCCAGATCACGCTGCACGTTGGTCCGAGTATGCTTCCAATGATCGTGACAATCCGTTATGTTTATGGGGGTCAATTAAGGATGACATCCTCTTCTGCTAACCACTGGAAACCAGGACCACAGGAGAAGATATTTTTAAAGTATTGGACAGCTTTGTGACATCAAATGGACTTAGGTGGTCAAGATGTGTTGATATCTTGATTGTGCAAAAGCCATTACAGGGAGACATAGTGGAGTGGTAACGCACTTGCAAGCAGTTGCTCCCGACGCAACTTGGGTACTCTGCAGCATCCACCGAGAGGCTCTTGCTGCCAAGGGAATGCCTGAAAGCTTGAGAGACGTTTTGGACACTACAATGAAAATTGTTAACTTTGTTAAAGAAAGGCCCCTGAACTCTGGTGTATTTTCTGCACTATGCAATGATATGGGCAGCAACCATGTAACGCTTTTACAACATACAGAAGTGCGCTGGTTATCAAGGGGCAAAGTATTGGCACATTTTTTTGAATTGAGAGACGAGCTTAAAGTTTTCTTTACTGACCATATTTTTCACTTGTCTGACCTCTTGCATGATGACGAGTTTCTCACACGACTGGCCTGTCTGGGTGACGTTTTTTCTCGCCTATATGATCTAAATCTATTCAACGTGAGAGACAAAATTGAGGCTAAGATTAAGAAGTTGGCACTCTTCTCTGTCTGCATTAACAAGGACAGCACACAGGTCTTGCCATCATTGTATGATTTTTTTGTGTGAAAATGAACTCAAGCTTACAGACAATGTCAAATGTGATCTTGCGAAGTACTTGACTGAGTTGGGTGCGCAATTACCCAGGTACTTTTCCGAAACGGATAACACAAACAACTAGATTTGTTATACCTTTCATGCACTGCCTCCAGTCCACTTACCGATATCTGAACAAGAGAGCCTCATCGAAATTGCAACAAGCGGTTCTGTGAAAATTGAATTGAATCAGAAGCCACTGCCAGATTTCTGGATTGGGCTGCGCTCAGAGTATCCTGTTTTGGCAAATCTAGCTGTTAAGACACTGATGCCCTTTGCAACCACATACCTATGTGAGAGTGGATTCTCGGCCCTCACTAGCATGAAAACTAAATACAGGCACAGACTGTGTGTGAAAAATGATTTAAGACTGAGACTCTCTCCAATACAACCCAACATTGCAGAGTTATGTGCATCCTTTCAAGCACACCCTTCTCATTAACCTGTGGTGAGTTATTCACCATTTTCGATGATCAAATACAATTGTATATGTAAGATGGCTAAATATAGAGCAAAAGTATTGATTATTATTACACTATTATTTGTGCCATTGTCCTATAAAAGCTCTTTGTCATTTCCCACGAACCGGGTTGTGACAAAAACTCACACTCATTCTTATGTTTAATAAATGTATCGTATAGTGTGTGTGTGGCAGATTGCAAAAAACAACATTTGAGAGTGCGTTGACCCTGGTGCTAGAGGGGGTACGCAGCTGGAGGTTGAATGTTTGAAGGGGTACGGGACTATAAAACGTTTGGGAACCACTGCTCTATATGAACCTAGTTGAGAGAGGGAACGACCAATAGAGAGATGACAGAAGGAACAACCAATAGAGAGATGACAGAGGGAAGGACCAATAGAGAGATGACAGAGGGAACAACCAATAGAGAGATCACAGAGGAAACGACCAATAGAGAGATGACAGAGGGAAGGACCAATAGAGAGATGACAGAGGGAAGGACCAATAGAGAGATGACAGAGGCAACGACCAATAGAGAGATGACAGAGGGAACGACCAATAGAGAGATGACAGAGGGAACGACCAATAGAGAGATGACAGAGGGAACGACCAATAGAGAGATGACAGAGGGAACGACCAATAGAGAGATGACAGAGGGAACGACCAATAGAGAGATGCCAGAGGGAACAACCAATAGAGAGATGACAGAGGGAACAACCAATAGAGAGATGACAGAGGGAACGACCAATAGAGAGATGACAGAGGGAACGACCAATAGAGAGATGACAGAGGGAACGACCAATAGAGAGATGACAGAGGGAACGACCAATAGAGAGATGACAGAGGGAACGACCAATAGAGAGATGACAGAGGGAACGACCAATAGAGAGATGACAGAGGGAACGACCAATAAAGAGATGACAGATGGAAGGACCAATAGAGAGATGACAGAGGGAACGACCAATAGAGAGATGACAGAGGGAAGGACCAATAGAGAGATGACAGAGAGAAGGACCAACGCCGACAGGAAGTAAGAGAAAGTGAAATTGAACAACAAAGAAAAGGGGCTGAAAATAGAGAAAGAGAAGAAGAGAAACTATGGGAACACATGGAACCTAATTCTTTTAACTCTTTTTGTTTTACCTCTTCAACAATATGCATTACTCACCAACGGCATATGAGGAATATTTTGGAGTTTGGGATTTTCAAAAACTTCTGACTTCTATAAATACTACAGCTTTGCACACACTTTAGCCTCTCACAAGCCTCTCTTATGGTGGGTTTGTGATTTGATTCATAATTAAAATGACGGTGAAAGCTTTGAAGAAAATAAATGTGTGTCTGTGAAGGAGGTCATTTGATTTTAAGTCCATTCATAGGAATTGTAATTGTTATGACTCAACGCCGGTTATTTTTTAATCACTGCCATTGTTCAATTGGCATTGTGATATGTTCAGGACTTTAAGTGACACCTGGGGCCTCGATGGCCCTCCAAATAGTGCAATCTGGGGACAATGGATGTCCAGCTTGGACGTTGGAGTAAAGATCTGATTGGAACAGCCACTGTTCCAGAAAAATAGTACTAGTACATTTTTTTATTTGTTAATTTCACTTTCTATAATTTTCCATTGCAAAGGGAGTTTGTTTTAAATGTGCTGGTGCTTTTGAACTGGACTTCACTGCTTTTTTTTCAACACTTATCATTAAAACTCTGCTGTGCTTTCACCTTTTACAGACTTTCATATACCTGACCAGAGGAAAAATAACCCTGGAAAAATTCAACAGATCTGAATGTGGAAATATAAGACTTTAACTCTAAGCCAAAGTACTGTGAAAGGAGAGAAAGTGACATTTCTACAAAGTTGGTCTGTTTTGTTTGTTTCGGGAAGCTTTACTTTCCTGGCAGGGATTTATGAGTATGATATTAATCTCTTTATTATCTTTGAAGGCATTTCACCTACAGGACCTCACGAATAAACCTAATCTGAAGAAAATAGAGAAATATGGAGTTCTGGCCCTGACTGATAAAAACAGGCTTTTTGTTCTGTGTTCTTTTCCCCCGTTTGAGGACAAAACAGTCATCTTTTTAAGCACTTTAAGAGGCACCAACCTTTAATCAAGAAGCAAGGTGACCGCATATTCTGGTCTGGTTATCAGGCCTGCTCAGAACACAGAAGAAACACACACTCACACGGTCTCTTGGGACATGTGTGTGTGTGTGTGTGTGTGTGTGTGTGTGTGTGTGTGTGTGTGTGTGTGTGTGTGTGTGTGTGTGTGGTGTGTGGTGTGTGGTGTGTGTGGTGTGTGTGGTGTGTGTGTGTGTGCGTGTGCGTGCGTGCGTGTGTGTGGTATGTGTATGCGTATCCGGATGTGTGTGTATCTCATTGGCCTTTTACATTGAGGTTTTGAAATCTGATGGCATATAAGGTCTATTTAATTAACAATGGTATATAACCTCAATTGCAACTTCCTGTGAAGATTTCACAACCTCAATGCAAAAAGGCCAAACACATTATCCACATTCTCATACAGAATGGACACACTGCATTTTCTCAACTCAAGACCACTGGGAGATCATATTCTTTAGTCATAATAGATTCTGTCGGCATCACTTTAGTATTTTCTTCTCCTTTTCAAAAGATTGTTCTGAAGTTCAGGGAGGAAAGAAATCACTTTGAAAAGGAGCTCTCCGGATGAAGGAAAACACAGAGAAATGATTTAGATTGCTATTCAAGTGCCATTTTCTCATAGTCACATTTTGTATTGCAAACAATCCAAAAATAACATAGTACACGTATCACGTTTCAGGTAAAACTCAGACTGGGTTGAAGTAACAATGTTGATTACAGCAACAGGGGCAGGAAAACGACAGGTCAAGGAAGGCAGGGGTCCGATAATCCAGTGTAGTGGGGCAATGGTACAGGACGGAAGGCAGGCTCAGGGTCAGGTCAGGAAGAGGTCGATAATCCAGAGTAGTGGGGCAATGGTACAGGACGGCAGGCAGGCTCAGGGTCAGGGGCAGGCAGAGTGGTCAGGCAGGTGGGCTCAGAGTCCAGACAGGCAAGGGTCAAAACCAGGAGGGCGAGAAAAAGAGAGACTGGGAAAAAGCAGGAGCTGAGAAAAACGCTGGTTGACTTGACAAACAAGACGAACTGGCAAAAGACAAACAGAGAACACAGGTATAAATACACAGGGGATAAAAGGGAAAATGGGCGACACCTGGAGGGGGATGGAGACAAGCACAAACAGATCAGGGCGTGACAACATGAATATATATTGAGTGTACAAAACATTAAGAACACCTTCCTAATATTTAGTTGCACCCTCTTCTGCCCTCAGAACAGCCTCAATTCATTGGGGCATGGACTCCACAAGGTATCACAATTGTTCCACAGGGATGCTAGCCCATGTTGACTCCAATGCTTCCCACAGTTGTGTCAAGTTGGCTGATAGTGGATCTCTACTCCAAATAGCTTGTTCTATCTCATCCCATAGATGATCAATTGATTAAGATCTGGTGACTGGCAGGCCACTGCAGTAAGCTGAATTCACTGTCATGTTTGTGGAACCATTCCTGGACAATCCTAGCCTTGCACTATCGGGAATTATTCTGTAGAAAAAATACATTCACAGATGGATACACTGCTGCACCTGATTGGCAATGATGCTCAGATATCCTGTGGCATTCAAACGTTGCTCCACTTTAATCAAGGGGCCCAATGTGTGCCATGAAAACACACCATCACACTACCACCACCAGCCTGCGATGTTGACATGCGGCATGATGGATGGTGTGGTTGGATCTCCAGACAGGCTAAATTAAATACGACCTGAACCCTGTTTTTCTGTTGCTAAGTGGGTAAGTAAGAGCATAACTAGGTTAGTAAGCATGGATCGACAACAAATGTGTTGAAGAGGCTGTTCCTCTGTCTCCGTAGACAACATGATGATTAGCCTCCTGGGAGGTTAGTGGTTTAGGGAAAACAACACCATGGAAATAAATGTGCTGAACTGTGTGACTAAGACAATACATACAGTGGCTTGCAAAAGTATTCACCCCCTTGGCATTGTTACTATTTTGTTGCCTTACAACCTGGAATTAAAATACATTTTTTTAGGGTTTTTATCATTTGATTTACACAACATGCCTACCACTTTGATGATGCAACATATTTTTTATTGTAAAATTAACAAGTAAGACAAAAAAACATAAAACTTGAGCGTGCATAACTATTCACCACCCCAAAGTCAATACTTTGTAGAGCCACATTTTGCAGCAATTACAGCTGCAATTATCTTGGGGTATGTCTCTATAAGCTTGGCACGTCTAGCCACTGCTCCAGCTCCTTCAAGTTGGATGGGTTCTGCAATATTTAAGTCATACCACAGATTCTCAATTGGATTGAGGTCTGGGCATTGACAAGGCCATTCCAAGACATTTAAATGTTTCTCCTTAAACCACTCGAGTGCTGCTTTAGCAGTATGTTTAGTGTCATTGTCCTGCTGGAAGGTGAAACCGTCCCAGTCTCAAATATCTGGAAGACTGAAAACAGGTTTCCTTTCAGAATTTCCCTCTATTTCGCGCCATCCATCATTCCTTCAATTCTGACCAGTTTCCAAATCCCTGCCGATGAAAACATCCCCACAGCATGATGCTGCCACCACCGTGCTTCACTGTGGGGATGGCGTTCTCGGGGTGATGAGAGGTGTTGGGTTTGCGCCAGAAAAAGCTCAATTTTAGTCTCATCTGACCAGAGTACCTTCTTCCATATGTTTGGGGAGTCTCCCACATGCCTTTTGGCGAACACCAAACGTGTTTGCTTATTTTTTTCTTTAAGCAATAGATTTTTTTCTGGCCACTCTTCGGTAAAGCCCAGCTCTGTGGAGTGTACGGCTTAAAGTAGTCCTATGGACAGATACTCCAATCTCCACTGTGGAGCTTTGCAGCTCCTTCAAGGTTATCTTTGGTCTCTTTGTTGCCTCTCTTATTAATGCCCTCCGTCCCTGGTCCATGAGTTTTGGTCGGCGGCCCTCTCTTGACAAGTTTGTTGTGGTGCCATATTCTTTCAATTTTTTTATAATGGATTTATTGGTGCTCTGTGGGATGTTAAACGTTTCAGATATTTTTTTATAACTCAACCCTGATCTGTACTTCTCCACAACTATGTCCCTGACCTGTTTGGAGAGCTCCTTGATCTTCATGGTGTCGCTTGCTTGGTGGTGCCCCTTGCTCAGTGGTGTTGCAGACACTAGTGTAACGCTGGTATAAAGGATTTTGGAGACAGGTGCAGGAATACACAATAGAGGTTTTTAATACACCCAAAACAAACACGTATACTAAAACACTGGGCTGTACCCAAACAAAAGAGTGAGGGTAAACCTCGTTGAACGCCACGGGACGATACCCGTAATACACAATATATATAGCACGCAGCTTAAAGCCTTCTTCAGGCTAGGGTCCTTTTATCTCAATTTCCGCCGTGCCAAAAGTAAACTGCCTGTTGCTCAAACCCTGAAGCCAAGTTATATATATTTATTGTTTTACCTATATTTAACTAGGCAAGTCAGTTAAGAACAAATTATTATTTTCAATGACGGCCTAGGAAATAATTGTTACCGTTGGAAAGAAAACACTCTGAAGTTTGTAGACATGTTAAAATAATGTAGGAGGCTATAACACAATAGATATAGTAGGAAAAAATCAAATGAAAAATCACCAGATTTTTGTTTTGAGAGCTCATGTTCTTCAAATGGAAAGTATAGAGAAATAATTGAATCTAGCTCCCAGTATGCAATTCCTATGGCTTCCACTGGGTGTCAGTATTCTTTGTTCAAGATTTCAGGCTTGTTTCTTGCAAAACCAGTAAGAAATATGAGTTTTAGTAGAAGGACACCTGTTTGGAAATTGGTGTGACAACGCGCACCTGCTAATATTTGTTTTGTATTGAACATACTTCTTTTCGTATGAAATATTGTAGTTTGATTACATTTTAGGGTATCTGAGGATGAAATAGAAACATATTTTGACCTGTTGAAACAAAGTTTAGGGGTAGATTTTCGGAATCCTATCTTGGCATATTGAACGAGTGGATTACTCGAATCGATGGCACCAACTAAACTGACTTTTTGGGATAAAAAGAAGGACTTTATCTAACAAAACGACACTACATGTTATAGCTGGGACCCTTTGGATGACAAATCAGAGGAAGATTTTCAAAAAGTATGTGAATATTTAATCGCTATTTGTGAATTTATGAAACCTGTGCTGGTGGAAAAATATTTTGATGTGGGACGAAGTCCTCAAACAATCGCATGGCATGCTTTCGCTGTAAAGCCTACTGTAAATCAGACAGTGCAGTTAGATTAACAAGAATTGAATGACTGTAGGACACTTGTATGTACCTAAATGTTTAATATACATAATTGTTGTGATTATTTATTTTAATTGCTCGCCCTCCAGTTTCACCGGAAGTTGTCCCGATAGCGGGACTTCTATCCCAGGGAGGATAACAGCCACACCAACCTATAGGTACTCACACCACCAACGGACATGGGAACAATAATCAACAGCCCAATGGAAACACTTATATTTTTATAAATGTTTATTTTTCCTTTATTTAACTAGGCAAGTCAGTTAAGAACAAATTCTTATTTTCAATGATGGCCTAGGAACAGTGGGTTAACTGCTTTGTTCATGGGCAGAACTAGAGATTTTTACCTTGTCAGCTCGGGGATTCAATCTTGCAACCTTCCGGTTACTAGTCCAACGCTCTAACCACTAGGCTACCTGTCGCCCCTACACTCTATACATTAGGCTACCTACCGCCCCTACACTCTAACCACTAGGCTACCTGCCGCCCCTACACTCTAACCACTAGGCTACCTGCCGCCCCTACACTCTAACCACTAGGCTACCTGCCGCCCCTACACTCTAACCACTAGGCTACCTGCCGCCCCTACACTCTAACCACTAGGCTACCTGCCGCCCCTACACTCTAACCACTAGGCTACCTGCCGCCCCTATACAAGTACTAATCAATGGGAATAGGGGACAGGTGTGCACAGTGAACGTTCAAGAGGGATCCGTGACAACTAGGGCCTTTCAGAACAGGTGTAAATATACTGAGATCATGTGACAGATCATGTGACACTTAGATTGCACACAGGTGGACTTTATTTAACTAGTTATGTGACTTCTGAAGGTAATTGGTTGTACCAGATCTTGTTTAGGGGCTTCACAGCAAAGGGGGTGAATATATATGCACGCACCACTTTTGAATTTTTTATTTTGTAGAATTTGTTTTAACAAGTAACTTTTTTCATTTCACTTCACCAATTTGGACTATTTTGTGTATGTTCATTACATGGAATCCAAATAAAAATCAATTTAAATTACAGGTTGTAACGCTAAAAAATAGGAAAAACGCCAAGAGGAATGAATACTTTTGCAAGGCACTGTATGTTTGTTTGTGTGTGCTTGTGTTTATGAGTGTGTGTGTGAGAGCGAGAGTGTGTATCTGCCTTCTTGCATTCTTCTGTGTCTGTGTGCGTGCATGTGTTTGCGTGTGTGTGTGTCGTGTATCTACATGCCTCAGGTCCCATTGGTATGACAGGGGCTTTGAAGGTTGGGGGGGTTAGGAGACTATTTTGTTCCAATGCAGCACAACAAAGTCAGTTCCCAAGGACATAGCATTAGCATTCAAAGAAACCAAAATGTTTCAGATAGGCAGCAGCCTCTCTATCTCCGCTGGGTCTGAGAACAGCAAAGAGAAGGACAAGGGAAGAGAGGGTAGTCTTTGAAGTGGAGTGTTCAGACTGGTCAATAGAGTCTGCTGACCCTTCACGTTTTTATTGACTAAAGGTTCCCATTCCTCGGCTGTTGCGTTGCCCAGGCCTCTCCGTTGTTATGCTAGCAGGGTGCTGCATTCCCTCATACTGCTGATGCTAGGGCATTTCTGCATCGATTAAACCGCTGGGATTAGCTCAAATGCAAATGTGTCTAAGTGTGCTTGTGTGTGTGTGTGTGTTTGTCCGCAGAAGAAGCTGTATCACATCAATGCTTTTCTTTGAAATAGTTGCACGGTCTTACACAACCGTGTGTACAGACAAACTTACAAGAGATACACACAGTACACAACTCAGCTGACCATCAACAGTCAGACTCAAACACGGCCAGTATTCTGTCTAGGTCCACTAACGTCACCACGACAGAAGGCCTTCAGCACACTGTGGGCGAAATCACATTTATGAAAATGATTGGGAATCCTGGCAGCGGCGAGAATAAGACTTCCTTGAAAATCCTGGGAGAGCGTTCCAGGAAACAACAAATAAAAAGGCATCACAAGATTAACATTCAGGAAAGAGAGAAATTTAATTAGGATAATTGCATTGTGGATGCTTAAATGATCAGCATTTCCCATCGGGGAATGTGAAGGCTATCTTTGAGTATGAGCTTAATGGTTGATGCTGTCTTTTTGCATAGACCTACTGTAAGCATAGACTCTACCTAATGTGATTCTCCGTGATTACATTTAACAGACAAAGGATGTTGTACATGTACGCCACTGAGGTCAGTTTAGCATATATGTAGATTGAATTATTCACCCATTCATTTGATTAGTCCCAGAGTCTTCTGTCATTTTGGCAGGTGGGGCCTCTATTGAGTGAAGTGTCCAGTTTTGCATGACATGAATACAGTAACAACATGGTGTAGAATACAGTAACAACATGGTGTAGAATACAGTAACAACATGGTGTAGAATACAGTAACAACATGACGTGGGACACAGTAACAACATGGTGTAGAATAAAGTAACAAAATGGTGTAGAATACAGTAACAACATGGTGTAAGATACAGTAACAACATGGTGTAAGATACAGTAACAACATGGTGTAGAATACAGTAACAACATGGTGTAGAATACAGTAACAACATGGTGTAGAATACAGTAACAACATGGTGTAGAATACAGTAACAACATGTTGTAGAATACAGTAACAACATGGTGTAAGATACAGTAACAACATGGTGTAGAATACAGTAACAACATGGTGTAGAATACAGTAACAACATGGTGTAGAATACAGTAACAACATGGTGTAGAATACAGTAACAACATGGTGTAGAATACAGTAACAACATGGTGTAGAATACAGTAACAACATGGTGTAGAATACAGTAACAACATGGTGTAGAATACAGTAACAACATGTTGTAGAATACAGTAACAACATGGTGTAAGATACAGTAACAAGATGGTGTAGAATACAGTAACAACATGGTGTAGAATACAGTAACAACATGGTGTAGAATACAGTAACAACATGGTGTAGAATACAGTAACAACATGGTGTAGAATACAATAACAACATGGTGTAGAATACAGTAACAACATGGTGTAGAATACAGTAACAACATGGTGTAGAATACAGTAACAACATGGTGTAGAATACAGTAACAACATGGTGTAGCATACAGTAACAACATGGTGTAGAATACAGTAACAACATGGTGTAGAATACAGTAACAACATGGTTTAAGATACAGTAACAACATGGTGTAGAATACAGTAACAACATGGTGTAGAATACAGTAACAACATGGTGTAGAATACAGTAACAACATGGTATAAGATACAGTAACAACATGGTGTGGAATACAATAACAACATGGTGTAGAATACAGTAACATAATGGCTTAGGATACAGTAATTACATGGTGTAGAATACAGTAACAACATGACGTAGGACACAGTAACAACATGACGTGGGACACAGTAACAACATGGTGTAGAATACAGTAACAATATGGTGTAGAATACAGTAACAACATGGTGTAGAATACAGTAACAACATGGTGTAGAATACAGTAACAACATGGTGTAGAATACAGTAACAACATGGTGTAGAATACAGTAACAACATGGTGTAGAATACAGTAACAATATGGTGTAGAATACAGTAACAACATGGTGTAGAATACAGTAACAACATGGTGTAGAATACAGTAACAACATGGTGTAGAATACAGTAACAACATGGTATAAGATACAGTAACAACATGGTGTGGAATACAATAACAACATGGTGTAGAATACAGTAACATAATGGCTTAGGATACAGTAATTACATGGTGTAGAATACAGTAACAACATGGTGTAGAATACATTAATATAATGATGTAGGATATAGTAACAAAATGCTGTAGAATATAGTAACATAATGACGTAGGATCAGTAACAGCATGTGTAGAATAGAGTAACATAATGACGTAGGATACAGTAACAACATGATGTAGAATACAGTAACATAATGACGTGGGATACAGGAACAACATGGTGTAGAATACAGTAACATAATGACATAGGATACAGTAACAACGTGATGTAGAATACAGTAACATAATGACGTAGGATCAGTAACAGCATGTGTAGAATACAGTAACATAATGACATAGCATACAGTAACATAATGACATAGGATACAGTAACAACGTGATGTAGAATACAGTAACATAATGACGTAGGATCAGTAACAGCATGTGTAGAATACAGTAACATAATGACATAGCATACAGTAACAACATGATGTAGAATACAGTAACAACATGATGTAGAATACAGTAACAACATGGTGTAGAATACAGTAACAAAATGCTGTAGAATATAGTAACATAATGACGTAGGATCAGTAACAGCATGTGTAGAATAGAGTAATATAATGATGTAGGATATAGTAACAAAATGCTGTAGAATACAGTAACATAATGACATAGGATACAGTAACAACATGATGTAGATTACAGTAACATAATGACTTAGCATACAGTAACAACGTGATGTAGAATACAGTAACATAATGACTTAGCATACAGTATGCTCACAGTACAGAATGTTGATCTTGTAAGAACTCCGTATTTGTGTTAAATTATGCCAAATTAATTTACTGTACATCAATGCCTCGAAGAAGCAAACCTGAGACTTAAGTCAGAGTCTGTTTGATTGAGTGAGCCTGCAGTGCACAAGGAGGAAGAAACTGTTCAGCCCCGCTATCCTTCCCCTTTCCTATCCCTCCCTTCCAGCGTGAATTAGAATTGATAATTCAACAATCTGGCTTTGTTTTCCAAGAAATGATAAAGAGTTTGCTGACCCTGTCAGAAAAAATGACTGCTACAAAAGCAACTTCAGCAACTCACCCCCGCACACACCACCCTTCCACTGCAGCTCACCCCCCCCCCCCCCCCCCCCACACACACACACACCACCCTTCCACTGCAGCTCAACCCCCCCCCCCCCCCCACACACACACACCACCCTTCCACTGCAGCTCAACCCCCCCCCCCATACACCACCCCTCCACTGCAGCTCAACCCCCCCCACACACCACCCTTCCACTGCAGCTCAACCCCCCCCACACACCACCCTTCCACTGCAGCTCAACCCCCCCCCCCCATACACCACCCTTCCACTGCAGCTCAACCCCCCCCCCCACACACCACCCTTCCACTGCAGCTCAAACCTCCCCCCCACACACCACCCTTCCACTGCAGCTCAACCCCCCCCCCACACACCACCCTTCCACTGCAGCTCAACTCCCCCCCCCCCCACACAGCACCCTTCCACTGCAGCTCAACCCCCCTCCCACACACCACCCTTCCACTGCAGCTCACCCCCCCCCCCCCCACACACCACCCTTCCACTGCAGCTCAACCCCCCCCCACACACCACCCTTCCACTGCAGCTCAACCCCCCCCCCCCCACACACCACCCTTCCACTGCAGCTCAACCCCCCCCACACACACCACGCTTCCACTGCAGCTCAACCCCCCCCCCCACACACACCACCCTTCCACTGCAGCTCAACCCCCCCTGCTGTCATCAACATAATACCACCACTACCTCTTCCCCCTCTCTCTCTCTCTGTCGCTCTCTAGCACATGCTGAATGACACACACACACACCCTGTCCTAAGCACGACATGTCAGAAGGGGCCCGATCAAAACCCTTCAACTCCAAATCAATGAGAGGAATTGAGACTGGCCTCTGTGCTGTTTGCAGCACAATATGAGCTCTCTGTTGTTGAAGGGCTGAGTGACGTGTTTGCTGTGACAGCGCCACTGACACGGTCAAACGATACATTCCTCCGAGACACGCCACCTGGGTGGTCGTTTGTGCTCCATTTCTTAGTCAATATTCTGTGACCCGACAACTGTCATTCAAGGGGCAATTTTTTCCATTGCAAGCACTTTTGCTGAAAGACACTACCCCAAGTGATCCATTGGGAGAAGGAGGAGGATTTGATCATTTTCGACCAAATGAGCAGTTACTGTCTTTTTTTTTTTGCTTGGTAGAGCAGTATTGACCTGAATCTTGTGGTAGAGAACTCCCGCCCCAAATCCACTGGTCCTCCAATCTGTCCGGATTGACACTGCTCCAGGGTTGAGTAACTCCATTGATTTAATCACAGGCTATTGGATTAGTTGTATCATAACATCCACAACCAGATTGGGTTGGCATGGATTTTCTCCTGTCGGGTCAAAAGGCCTAGACAATAATAGTTTTTTTTATTACTTTTTGGCACTTCTAAAACACATATCCATAGATCACATTTATGTCAACTGGTCAGTATTGCACATTATATATATATATATATATTTTGTTTGTTAAGTTCATTGTAAAAGGACCAATGAGCAACAACTCGTGAAGTTTATAGGAGCACTTCAAAATTTGGTGCCAAATGAAAGTTAAAGAGTCTATATCATTTTTGTAATTAATTAAGGTACATTTTCAACAATTTTCGATGCTAAAATTAGGAATGAGCAAAGGCTTTGATTTATGTTCCAACAGATGGAAAGGGGTTTTAGAAAAAATATAGCAGTAAAAGTCTTAAAAGGTTTCCGAAATACTTCAAAACAACATATTGTTGAAGTTAAGATCCTTGCCAACGTCAATAACAACATTATATTTTGCTGAAATTACTTGCATTCTGCAAGTTTAAGAAATAGTGCCTAGTGTCTTGTTATTCTGTTACAAAAAACCCCACATATGTTTGATATATTTTCTACTTCTTCTCCCTCATGAGGAGGGAGAATTAAGAAAGTTCATAGAAGTAACAAGGAAAGGTAGACTTACCAGTTACCAAAAGTGTTTTTACTGAAAATAACTTTGTTATGATTTTTTTCTAAAGTTATTTCAACTGGTCAACAGAATGACTGCAATTGAATTGGCTAAATTTGGTAATGATTGTAAAAACAAACCACAGTTGGGTTACCTGATGCTGTCCTCCTGTCCTCTGGCACACCGTTATGTTCAGCTCATAACTGTGAAAACAGTCTTGGCAACCCCTCCTTCTCGCTCTCTCTCTCTCTATCTCTCCTGCTCTTTCCCTGTCTCTTCATCTCTCTCTCTGTTTTTCTCTCTCGCTCTAATCTTGTGAAACATAGGCGTCAATGAATGGTTCAGATTTGTTCCGATCCATACCAACAAAATGTGGTCTTGTTTGGCGGGGCGCTCATTAGAATAATAGCCAATTCAGGACACATCACAGTGAATACATTACAGAGTTATAATTATACATTTCTGTATAGTACAGATCAGAGACCGATGATGTCATTCTGTTACCGTCATTCTGTTATCAGGTGTTAATCTACATATCTTCACTTACTGTAGTTCAAATCCGAAGGAGATTTATTCAAACTCAAGGTGTCATATCATAGCTGACACCCCATTCTTTTTGCAGACACCTTTGAATCTTATTTCACAGTAGATCTTTCACAGAGATTTTGGAAAACTTTGTCACATAACAAACTGATGGAGATTTTACCTTCATTCTGTTACGAAGCTTTATATCACCACTGTTCTTCAAGTAAGTGTCAGTGTCATAACACGCATGCTAGCATGCTATGTGCTACATGCTACATGCTAGCATGCTACATGCTTAAACTACATACTATTTACTAATCGTTGCAAACTATTTAGCACGTACCTTTTAATAAAAAGTATGCAGTATGCCACGGCCGCAACTCTGTTGCGGGGGGAGTTGAGTATGTGGGGCGGGGCCGAGTGAGGTGGATATTTCCAAATTCAACAGACATGAATTAACCAGCCTGATAATAGCTCTTTTCCAAATTGATAAATTTGTCTAAACTCTGAATAGAATATGAATGGAGTTAAAGGCCTACGCAGGCTGGTTATAGGCAGACTATGACATTAGACCTATGCCGTAGTAGACCATATAGCCCATCTATCCTATTTAAAAAGGAAACAGATAAATTGGTTCCATTTAAACATATTTCTTCATGAAATCAAAGTGCTGTAACATATATAAATTAAATCAAATAGCCTAGTACACACCAAAACTGTTCAATGTTCATATCAAAAGGTTAATGCAATGTGGACAGTCAGTCGAACAATGTGGACAGTCAGGTGCATGGTCATGATTCAGAACCTCTGGACAGTAACGTAATAAAACTAAAGCACTGATCAGAATGACTGCTGAGGCTTGATTCATCAATTAAATAATTAAATAGGTAGCCTACAAAACTAAGACTTTGGCTTGCGAAAGAATGAACCCCCTTGGCATTTTTCCTATTTTGTTGCCTTACAACCTGGAAATAAAATAGATTTTTGAGGGGTTTGTGTCATTTGATTTACACAACATACCTACCACTTTGAAGATGCAAAATATTTTTTATTGTGAAACAAATAAGAAATAAGACAAAAAAACTGAAAACTTGAGGATGCATAACTGTTCACCCCCCAAAGTCAATACTTTGTAGAGCCACCTTTTGCAAAAATTACAGCTGCAAGTCTCTTGAGGTATGTCTCTATAAGCTTGGCACATCTAGCCACTGGTATTTTTTCCCATTCTTCAAGGAAAAACTGCTCCAGCTCCTTTAAGTTGGATGGGTTCAGCTGGTGTCCAGCAATCTTTAAGTCATACCACAGATTCTCAATTGGATTGAGGTCTGGGCTTTGACTAGGCAATTACAAGATATTTAAACGTTTCCCCTTAAACCACTTGAGTGCTGCTTTAGCAGTATGCTTAGGGTCATTGAACTGCTGGAAGGTGAACCTCCGTCCCAGTCTCAAATCTCTGGAAGACTGAAACAGGTTTCCCTCAAGAATTTCCCTGTATTTAGCGCCATCCATCATTCCTTCAATTCTGACCAGTTTCCTAGTCCCTGCCCGATGAAAAACATCTCCACAGCATGATGCTGCCACCACCATGCTGTTCTCGGGGTGATGAGAGATGTTGGGTTTAAGCCAGACATAGTGTTTTCATTGATGGCCAAAAAGTTACATTTTAGTCTCATCTGACCAGAGTACCTTCTTCCATATGTTTGGGGAGTCTCCCACATGCCTTTTGGCTAACACCAAACGTTTTTGCTCCTTTTTTTCTTTAAGCAATGGCTTTTTTCTGGCCACTCTTCCACTCAGCTCTGTGGAGTGTACGGCTTAAAGTGGTCCTATGTACAGATACTCCAACCTCCGCTGTGGAGCTTTGCAGCTCCTTCAGGGTTATCTTTGGTCTCTTTGTTTCCTATCTGATTAATGCCTGCCTTGCCTAGTCCATCAGTTTTGGTGGGCGGCCCTCTCCTGAAAGGTTTGTTGTGGTGCCATATTCTTTCCATTTTTTATAATGGATTTAATGGTGCTCCATGGGATGTTCAAAGTTTCGGATATTTTTTTATAACGCAACCCTGATCTGTACTTCTCCACAAATTTGTCCATGACCTGTTTGGAGAGCTCCTTGGTCTTCATGATGTTGCTTGCTTGGTGGTAACCCTTGGTCAGTGGGGGTGCAGACTCTGGGGACTTATTTACAGTTGGAAGATTACATACACTTATGTTGGAGTCATTAAAACTAGTTTTTCAACCACTCCACAAATTTCTTGTTAACAAACTATAGATTTGGCAAGTCGGTTAGGACATCTACTTTGTGCATGACACAAGTCATTTTTCCAAAAATTGTTTACAGAGATTTCACTTATAATTCACTGTGTCACAATTCCAGTGGGTCAGAAGTGTACATACACTAACTTGACTGTGCCTTTAAAAAGCTTGGAAATTACAGAAAATTATGTCATAGCTTTAGAAGCTTCTGATAGGCTAACTGACATAATTTTAGTCAATTGAAGGTGTACCTGTGGATGTATTTCAAGGCCTACCTCCACACTCAGTGCTTTTTTGCTTGACATCATGGGAAAATCAAAAGAAATCAGAAAGACATCAGAAAAACAATTGTAGACCTCTACACGTCTGGTTCATTCTTGGGAGCAATTTCCAAACGCCTGAAGGAACCACGTTCATCTGTACAAACAATAGTACGCAAGTATAAACACAATGGGACCACGCAGCCATCATACCGCTCAGGAAGGAAAGTACTTTGGTGCGAAAAGTGCAAATCAATCCCAGAAGATCCTGGAGGAAACAGGTACAAAAGTGTCTATATCCACAGTTAAACGAGTCCTATATTGACATAACCTGAAAGGCCGCTCAGCAAGGAAGAAGCCACTTCTCCAAAACCACAATAAAAAAGCCAGACTACGGTTTGCAACTGCACATGGGGACAAAGATCGTACTTTTTGGAAAAATGTCCTCTGGTCTGATGAAACAAAAATAGAACTGATTGGCCATAATGACCATCGTTATGTTTGGAGGAAAAGGGGGAAACTTGCAACCCGAAGAACACCATCCCAACCATGAAGCACAGGTGTGGCAGCATCATGTTGTGGGGATGCTTTGCTGCACTTCACAACATAGATGACATCATGAGGCAGGAAAATTATGTGGACATATTGAAGCAACATCTCAAGACATCAGTCAGGAAGTTAAAGCTTGGTCTAGTTTGGTTGTTTGGCTACCTGAAGAGAACTAGGGCCTATTACTAACAGCTTACCTCTTCCAATGCATTGTGGAAAAGTGTGAATCAAATTCTACGACATGAAGAGCCAAAATTAAACCATACTCGATTTTTGAAATGTAGCATAATATTAAACATTCTATTTTCGCATTCTAAGAATGTCATGTGTGATTTGTACAACATCCAAGCATTTAAAGTATATTAGATTTTCGAAATCTGGCATACTATTAAAAAACATTTTTTCCCATACTCAAACAGCCTACTATTTAGGCTGCACGTACAGTACGGGTTTTCCGACACGGCCAATATGTTTTTGTAAAATGATTAGTGGAAATTGTTGTAAGTTGTCGTTGTGCATAAAGTTGCATTATTTGTTTGAGTCTCATGTTTTTTGTTTGGAGTCTCAGTGTCATTCTGTTACCATGGAATTGCCCTTATTCAGTCCAGTCTCTTAGATACGGTGCTGTCTGGTATTGAGAAGCGGCAGTCTATTCGATTAGTTCTCAACCCTCAGAGTATGAGGAGCCTTTGGTGGTGTCTGTTGAAATGTTATTTTTGCTCCTTTGTGCTGTGTGAAGACTGACATAGCCTTGGAGCGAAGAAAGACCTCACGTCTGTTAAGTACACCCAAAACGAGCAGTTGGGAAACTGACAAGTTTTCCCAAAGGGAAAAGTCTCTCCCTCTCCCTCTCTCTCTCTCTCTCTCTCTCTCTCTCTCTCTCTTATCAGTGACTGAAAGATAATGTTAAAAAGTTTGTATAAGCGCTCACTATCCACTTTCTCTTTCCTCTCTGAAGATAGGTAGATTAGCAGCATATGTCATATAGTATATTCTCTATCTATTTGTCCAAGCTCTTTACTCAATTCTAAATAACTACTTCCTGTTTGCCCAAGCTCTTTACTCACTTCTAAATGACAACTTCCTGTTGACTTCGATAAAGTCCTGACAAGTCAAGGTGTGTGCCTTCTTTGAAAGTAACATGAAGTTGGCATAGGCCTGCTGACATTTCTGGGAGAGTAACCTCTTAACATACGGTATTCAAGACAAATACCACACCGTTCCTGCCCTAATGTCTGCCAAGCACCTGGATGCTGCAGTGCAAGCCTTCCCGGTAGAGGAAGGGGGGTGGGGGAGGGGGGAGGTGGGATGGAGGGCGATTCATAGTTGGCTGAAGGTTGAAGTGAGTGATGCTGAGGACATTTGAAATATACCCTCACAGCTCTAAATCACATATAAAACACACCGATATACACACTTACGCACGCGCACACACACGCACAAACTCACACACGCACACACGCACAACTCAAACCCCATGCACACACACAGGGGTCTTGTCAGGTCATTCTCCTGTAGCTCGTCTCCCCCCTCCTTACGTGATTAGCTGTGTCCAGTATTAGGCACCTCGCAGGAGAAGGGCTTGAGGGCCTTGCCTGAGCTGCCAATTATCACCAAACTACTAGGCTAATTAAGGTTTTGATTAGGTTCCTGAGGATATGCAGAAGTGGGGGGTGGGAGGGGTCTCCCTCGGATCACACGGTGTCTGTCAGAAGCAGGTTGTTATGAACCTTTGACCCCCCCCAGACTCTGACTATAAGGGAAAGAAAGTTAGCACACACAGACTGGGGAAAAATACAAGACCGGTTAACGTCGTCCATGCAGCAAACGTTCCAGCCCGTGTAACGTGACAGAGACAGAAATGGCCCTGTCATGGTCTAGAAATGTAAATAAAAGGATATTACCAAGAGGACGACATATTGGAGAGACAGACAGCACCATTTCTTGTGCAGTTCAGGCCCGGAACAACCAGGGGACAGAAGGGGACTTGAGCTCCATCAGTTTGTTAGTAAAAAGGTTGAACTTATTGATTGAGTGACAGGTTGGCGCAAAATCTGTATCTGCCCTACGCTGTCAGCACAATGGACAGAGCGTGGCCTGATGTGTGTAGGGGGCTCTGGAGAGCCACTGGGGCCATTAGGAAGGACTCCTTTGGATTTTCATAAAAAGGGAGGGAAAAAATGCTTCTCATCTGTGGTAGGCTAAGTGAATAACGTGATACGCCTTAAGTATTTTATTTCAATTTATAACGGCTGGGCCAAGTTTAACGTTGAACCTGCTTCACCCAACTCTGCCTCATGCCCCACCACTACAACGTTTAGTTAGCTTCTTTGCTAGCTTTAAAAAGCATTAGTGTTATTAGCCTTAGCCTATTTAGCTAGCTGTAACCAGTTTATCTGCCACTGCCACAATGGATTTGAGAGTTCCCAAACAAAGCCAAATAGAAGGGACACCTGTGTCAGCATTGTGAAGTTCCACTCTGACATCCAATGCAATACTTCTGTACAACACGGACGTAAAACATGAGGCTCCAGGGCTGCTGAAGGTGGTGACGGACTCCTGCTTTTAGTTTACAGCCACCATGATGCACAGAATCCTCATTCTTCTCCATCCTCCAAACAAATTATTGCAGGTAAAAGCAACAGATCTTTACACTGGAGTCAAAGTGGTCCACAGTGCGTTGGAGTGCATCGAGAAGCTGAGGAGTGAAAGCAAGATCGAAGCCATTTGGGGACAGTACAGTGCCAATGTCAATGACGCACCACCAGTTCCAAGCAAACGATGACGTTGTGTAAGTACAAATCTCCAGCAATACTTGGTGGACAGTACAGTAGGCCAGCAGAACAGAGGAGAAGAGACTCCTGTGTAAAATAATGTTCTTCAACACGTTGGATGCTGTCATTGGTTAAATTTCAGAACGATTCAGCGAAGGTAACAAACAACTGGTGGAGAGCCTGTGTGCCCTTGACCTTAAGAGCCATGACTTTCTAGATGTGAAAAAGGTGAAACCACTGCTGGATCTAAGCAAAACAGATTTGGTAGAGTTTAGTGTCACGCTTCAGTTTTTGAAGACTGAAATTGCACGCTCTGGATCCAACGAGGGCAAAATGGACCCCACTTGATATCTCTCTGGGCCTCTGTCTACTATGCCGACCGTGGTTACGGGACTGAAACATGGACTGACTTGTTGGAGCGTCCACAGCTACATGAGAGCACTCGTTTTCCACTTTGACACAAGTGTTCAGTCAGCACAGAAGAAGCACGCTACACCTGAGGAAAGCTCAACTCATCCCACTGGTATTTGAGGGAGATCTTACAAGAGGATTTCAGAGAGAATGGAATGATTGATTACTCAGGACGTTCCACAGAGCATCAGTGAGGCTGCAACTCTTCTGAAAAGGAAAGAAACAATCTAGCTGTTTGGTTTTGATCAAAATATTGGTGGTATAGCAAGTGGTGTCACTTCAGCAAAAAGCTACAGTATGAAATGACTTAGCCAGCCTAGGTTTTCAATGGCCTTACTTTAGAGATAAGGCCCATGGAGCACAATGGACATTTCGCACCAACCTGTCACTTCTTGGCAGTGGTGGAAAAAGTGTCCAATTGTCAAACTTGATTAAAAGTAATGATGAGTCACCCAGTAGACTAACAGTCTAAAAGTATTTGGTTTTAAATATAAGTACCAAAAGTCAATGTATTTTCTAAAATATACTTAAGTATCAAAAGTAAAAGTATAAATAATTTAAAATGACTTATATTAACTAAGCAAATCAGACGGCACAAGTTTTCTAGTTTAAAATAAAATAATTTACGGATAGCCAGAGACACACTCCAACACACAAAAAGCATTTGTGTTGATTGAGTCCGCCAGATTACAGGCAGTTGAGATGACCAGGGATGTTCTCTTGATAAGTGTGGGAATTTGACAATTGTCCTGTCCTGTTAAGCATTCAAAATGTAATGAGTACTTATGGGTGTCATGTAATAAGTATGGAGTAAAAAGTACATTATTTTCTTCAGGAATCTAGTAAAGTAAAAGTAAATGTTGTCAGAATAATAAATAGTCAAATAAAGTACAGATACCCCCCAAAAACGACTAAAGTAGTACGTTAAAGTATTTTTACTTAAGTACTTTACACCGTTGCTTCTTGGTCAAAGCACTCAGTGGTCTCTGCATTTTAACTTTTATGCTCATTGTGGTACAGCATGAAATAAGCATAAATCACTATAATTCCAATGTAAGAACCCAAATGATGCCCATGGGTATAGCTACATATTGGAACGTTTCATCACACAAATAGATACGTTCTATTACATTTTAATTACAAGCCTATTGTTCTATTGTGGCTGTAAAAAGAACTGTACGTCTTGGAAACTTGTTTATGGTAGGCCGGCATTGCTTAATAGATTACGTGGGTCGAAGTGTATTGTGCCACAAAAGTGTATTGTGACACGGAAGTGTATTGTGACACAGAAGTGTATTGTGACACAGAAGTGTATTGTGCCATGTTCGAAGCGGGCCTACAGGCCAATTTGTTTGGCAATACAACTGTTTAAGGCTGCATTTCACTGTAGTAGGCTGTATGCTGCTTCTCACTGTAGTAGGCTGTATCTCACTGTAGTAGGCTGTAGGCTGCATATCACTGTAATAGGATGTAGGGTTGTAGGCTGCATCTCACTGTAGTAGGAAATAGGCTGTAGGCTGCATTTCACTGTAGTAGGCTGTAGGCTGTAGGCTGCATTTCACTGTAATAGGAATTAGGCTGTAGGCTGTGTCTCACTGTAGTAGGCTGTAGGGTTGTAGGCTGCATCTCACTGTAGTAGGAATTAGGCTGTAGGCTGTGTCTCACTGTAGTAGGCTGTAGGGTTGTAGGCTGCATCTCACTGTAGTAGGAAATAGGCTGTAGACTACATCTCACTGAACTTGGCTGAAGGCTGTATCTCACTGTAGTAGGCTGTAGGATCCATCTCAATGTAGTAGGCTTCAGGCTGCATCTCACTGTAGTAGACTTCAGGCTGCATCTCACTGTAGTAGGCTGTAGGCTGTATCTCACTGTAGTAGGCTGTAGGCTGTATCTCACTGTAGTAGGCTGTAGGCTGTAGGCTGTAGGCTGTATCTCACTGTAGTAGGCTGTAGGCTGTATCTCACTATAGTAGGCTGTAGGCTGTATCTCACTGTAGTAGGCTGTAAGCTGTATCTCACTATAGTAGGCTGTAGGCTGCAGGCTGTATCTCACTGTAGTAGGATGTAGGCTGCATCTCACTGTAGTAGGCTGCATCTCACTGTAGTAGGCTGTAGGCTGTAGGATCCATCTCATTGTAGTAGGCTGTAGGCTGTAGGCTGTAGACCGCATCTCACTGTAGTAGGCTGTAGACTGTATCTCACTGTAGTAGGCTGTAGACTGTATCTCACTGTAGTAGGCTGTAGATTGTAGGCTGTAGGCTGCATCTCACTGTAGTAGGCTGTAGACTGTATCTCACTGTAGTAGGCTGTAGACTGTATCTCACTGTAGTAGGCTGTAGATTGTAGGCTGTAGGCTGCATCTCACTGTAGTAGGCTGTAGACTGTATCTCACTGTAGTAGGCTGTAGATTGTAGGCTGTAGGCTGCATCTCACTGTAGTAGGCTGTAGATTGTAGGCTGTAGGCTGCATCTCACTGTAGTAGGCTGTAGGCTGTAGACTGTAGCCTGCATCTCACTGTAGTAGGCTGTAGGCTGCATCTCACTGTAGTAGGCTGTAGATTGTAGGCTGTAGGCTGCATCTCACTGTAGTAGGCTGTAGGCTGTAGACTGTAGCCTGCATCTCACTGTAGTAGGCTGTAGGCTGCATCTCACTGTAGTAGGCTGTAGGCTGTAGGCTGTAGGCTGCATCTCACTGTAGTAGACTGTAGGCTGTAGGATCCATCTCATTGTAGTAGGCTGTAGGCTGCATCTCACTGTAGTAGGCTGTAGGCTGTAGACTGTAGCCTGCATCTCACTGTAGTAGGCTGTAGGCTGCATCTCACTGTGGTAGGCTGTAGGGTCCACCTCACTGTAGTAGGCTGTAAGCTGCATCTCATTGTAGTAGGCTGTAAGCTGCATCTCATTGTAGTAGGCTGTAGGCTGTGTCTCACTGTAGTAGGCTGTAAGCTGCATCTCATTGTAGTAGGCTGTAAGCTGCATCTCATTGTAGTAGGCTGTAGGCTGTGTCTCACTGTAATAGGCTGTAAGCTGCATCTCATTGTAGTAGGCTGTAGGCTGTGTCTCACTGTAGTAGGCTGTAGGCTGTAAGCTGCATCTCATTGTAGTATGCTGTAGGAGACATCTCACTGTAGTAGACTGTATTCTGCATCTCACTGTAATAGACTGTAGACTGTATAGCACTGTAGTAGCCTGTAGACTGTATATCACTGTAGTAGACTGTATTCTGCATCTCACTGTAATAGACTGTAGACTGTATAGCACTGTAATAGACTGTAGACTGTATAGCACTGTAGTAGACTGTAGGCTGTAGGCTGTAGACTGCATCTCACTGTAGTAGACTGTATGCTGCATCTCACTGTAATAGACTGTAGACTGCATATCACTGTAGTAGGCTGTAGGCTGTAGGCTGTATCTCACTGTAGTAGGCTGTAGGCTGCGTCTCACTGTAGTAGGCTGTAGGCTGTAGGCTGCATCTCACTGTAATAGGCTGTAGGCTGCGTCTCACTGTAAGTGGGCTGTAGGCTGTAGGCTGTAGGCTGCATCTCACTGTAGTAGGCTGTAGGCTGTAGGCTGCATCTCACTGTAGTAGGCTGTAGGCTGCATCTCACTGTAATAGGCTGTAGGATGTAGGCTGTAGGCTGCATCTCACTGTAGTAGGCTGTAGGCTGCATCTCACTGTAATAGGCTGTAGGCTGTAGGCTGCATCTCATTGTAGTAGGCTGTAGGCTGCATCTCACTGTAGTAGGCTGTAGGCTGTAGGCTGCATCTCACTGTAGTAGGCTGTAGGCTGTAGGCTGTAGGCTGCATCTCACTGTAGTAGGCTGTAGGCTGCATCTCACTGTAATAGGCTGTAGGATGTAGGCTATGTATTGGTTATTTGGATCTTCATTCACTTATTGTTTACTGTGTTTTTTTACTGTTAATGTAACTATCCTACATATAGAGTGTGTCATTCGTTTATCGTTTTCATGTTTTGTTTACTAGGACTACTTGGTTCCCCTGTTTTGTCCTCTTCACATTGATTGATTTGCAATTTTCTATATTTTAAATCAAACTACTGCTATTCAGAATTTCCTTTGGATATGAATATCTAGGCTTCTATGTTCAGCATTTAGTTTGCATTATTTTGGTAAGACAGCTGTGTGTACGGTTGCAACCACATACAGTAAGTGGTCTGTTTTCGTTAGGTGAATTACTATCTTGTAGCCTATATTCATTACCAAAACGGCCTTGCTTTATTTAGTGTGTAGGGTGCTGTCCATTGTCCTGTACAACCCAGTGCAGACAGGCTACAGGCTACAGGCTACAGGCTACAGGCTACAGGCTACAGGCTACAGGCTACAGGCTACAGGCTACAGGCTACAGGCTACAGGCTACAGGCTACAGGCTACAGGCTAATACAACCTGTCACTTCAAAACCATTCAGTCAATGGTCTCAGAGACTCTTTGAACTTTATGTTTATTTTGGTATGTCGTGATAAAAGGATAGTTCAATACAATTCCAATGCAAGAACTCCCCAAAATTGTTCCCCCTACACCGATTTCAACTGCCCCCTTAGTGAATTAGCCCCCTCACCGATTTGCCCCCTTAGTGAATTGCCACCGGTTCTGGTGCTGTTTCATTTTGAGCTCTTGAAAAGTTTTCTTGTTTGTGAGTTTCTCCCACTGTTCTACTGGGTTATATTTTCTGCTGTGTGTGTCTGAAACCACCGAGCCCTCTGGGAGCTGAGTTGCAGGTAAATAACCAGGACGGAATGTCCTCCTTATGGGGAACAGACCAGCCTGTTCCACGGTTCGACTGGAGCTACGGGTGTTACAACCCCGGCTGTGCGTCCTCCTCTCCCCTGACATACTGTACCTTACCCTGGCGAGGTGCTCATTACTTATTCATGAGTTGGTTGAGAATGCAATATTATATTAATAAGCTACCTTTTCGTGGCCAACTAACATATGCATGAGTCGGCGCTGGCTTGTGTTTTTCAAAACAGAAAGCGGATGAGAGCAGTCAGGTGGAAGGGAAGATGGCGGACAACGACAGGGCAGGAAAAACGTTCTGACGGCCGGGAGAAATCACTGGGAGCCTGCAGGCGCAACTTTAATTCAATTCAATATACTGTAGTGAACTCCAGAGCAGGGAAGCGAACCATGGTCGGTGGCGTGAAAGCAAACTCCCAACGTATCGTGCTAATAAGTTTAACCCACTTAGTGGGAATTGTAACATGGCTAGGATCGGTACACTATATTGTGCTAGAAGTTGCTGTGTTAATTGTCTGTTAATAGCTTTTAACTAAGCTAAAAGATTGAAGTTGCATTCAAACCCCTGACCTCTGTATTAGAAGGTGGGTTTAATCTAATTTGAGCAGAGTTTACATTTAGCTACACAGTCCAGTATTCCTGTAGCATTTGGTGTTTTGTTAGTGCCTTTCACTTCGTATCTCTGAGTTTTGCTTTGTGAGTGATGCGACTGGAGTGTAAAGGCAATATAACATTATTTTCAGGTTTACCTTTTGTACTTGCCTATTCTGGCTGACTCTGCCTTTCCCTGTTTTAGAAGATTACGATGTGCCGGTTTTCTCCCCAAAGAAACACAGACAATCTCTCTCTCTCCCCCACCCATGAGCCTCCCAGTGCTAGACATCAGCAATTCTCAGGCTGATCCCTCCCCCCTCCTTTGCCTCCCTCCCTTTCTCCTCTGCTCTCCCATCATCTCACTGCTCTACTTTTGTCAAGGGGGGTTATGAGATAAAGTTGTTGGCAAGGGGGTTAAGAGGTGAAGCTGTTGGCTAAGGGTTAAGAGTTGAAGCTGTTGGCTAAGGGGTTAAGAGTTGAAGCTGTTGGCTAAGGGGTTAAGATGTGAAGCTGTTGGCTAGGGGGTTAACAGATGAAGCTGTTGGATAGGGTGTTGAGGGATGCAGGTTTTGTCTAGGTGTTAAGGGGTGAAGCTGTTGGCTAGGTTGTTGAGGGGTGAAGCTGTTGGCTAGGTTGTTGAGGGGTGCAGGTTTTGTCTAGAGGTAAAGAGATGAAGCTGTTGGCTAAGGGGGTGAGGGATGTAGGTTATGTCTAGGGTTTAAGAGATGAAGCTGTTGGCTAGGGCATTGAGGGATGCAGGTTTTGTCTCGGGGTTAAGGGGTGAAGCTGTTGGCTAGGGTGGTGAGGGATGTAGGTTATGTCTAGGGTTTAAGAGATGAAGCTGTTGGCTAGGGCATTGAGGGATGTAGGTTTTGTCTAGGGGTTAATTAAGGGGTGAAGCTGTTGGCTAGGGTGTAGATGGATGCAGGTTTTGTCTCGGGGTTAAGCGGTGAATCTTTTTCTTGTGATCTTAATGCAATATGTTATCCTAAGTATTTTGTCAGAATCATATGTGTAAACAGGGTTTTCAATTGTTCATTTGTTAGCATTGACCTTGTTCCTGCTACCTACACATGTTGTGTTCTCATGGAGGAAACGTGGGCTTTATACACATCTCCAATGACCTATTTTTCTTGTTTTTCGATTATCACATAACAGCTATGAATGTTTGAACAAAGATAATATTTGAAAAAGTAATATGGCTACTTTAAATAATATTTAAATGCTATCATGTGACATATACTGAGTTTATAAAACATTATGAACACCTTCCTAATATTGAGTTGCCCACCTTTTGCCCTCAGAGTAGCCTCAATTCGTTGGGGTATGGACTTTACAAGGTGTCGAAAACGTTCCACAGGGATGCTGGTCCATGTTGACGCCAATGTTTCCCACAGTTGTCAAGTTGGCTGAATGTCCTTCGAGAGGAGGTTCATTCTTGATAGACATGGGAAAATGTTGATTAGGAAAAATCCAGCAGCATTGCAGTTCTTGACACACTCAAACCAATGAGCCTGGCCATCTATTGCCATAACCCTTTCAAAAGCATGGACATATTTTATCTCGCTTATTCAGCCTCTGAATGGCACACATACACAATACGTCTCATTGTCACAAGGCTTAAAAATCCTTCATTGAACCTGTCTCCTCCACTTCATCTACACTGATTGAAGCGGATTTAACAAGTTACATCAACAAGGGAACATAGCTTTCATCTGGATTCACCTGGTCAGTCTATGTCATGGAAAGAGCAGGTGTTCTTAATGTGTTGTACTATATAAAAAATAGTTTATTGGAGGTTGTGGAAATAAAAGCTCCTGGACAATAAGTGAAGATAAAGGCAATATAAATACCAGCTCTAAACCTGGAAGTATAGGATTACTACTAACCTGGAGGTATAATCCTACTACTAGCTCTAAAGCTGGAGGTAGAGTCCTACTACTAGCTCTAAAGCTGGAGGTTTAGTCCTACTACTAGCTCTAAAGCTGGAGGTATAGTCCTTCTACTAGCTCTACACCTGGAAGTATAGGATTACTACTAACCTGGAGGTATAATCCTACTACTAGCTCTAAAGCTGGAGGTATAATCCTACTACTAGCTCTAAAGCTGGAGGTATAATCCTACTACTAGCTCTAAAGCTGGAGGTATAATCCTACTACTAGCTCTAAAGCTGGAGGTATAATCCTACTACTAGCTCTAAAGCTGGAGGTATAATCCTACTACTAGCTCTAAAGCTGGAGGTATAGTCCTACTACTAGCTCTAAAGCTGGAGGTATAATCCTACTACTAGCTCTAAAGCTGGAGGTATAGTCCTACTACTAGCTCTAAAGCTGGAGGTATAGTCCTACTACTAGCTCTAAAGCTGGAGGTATAATCCTACTACTAGCTCTAAAGCTGGAGGTATAATCCTACTACTAGCTCTAAAGCTGGAGGTATAGTCCTACTACTAGCTCTATAGCTGGAGGTATAGTCCTACTACTAGCTCTAAAGCTGGAGGTATAGTCCTACTACTAGCTCTAAAGCTGGAGGTATAATCCTACTACTAGCTTTAAAGCTGGAGGTATAGTCCTACTACTAGCTCTAAAGCTGGAGGTATAGTCCTACTACTAGCTCTAAAGCTGGAGGTATAATCCTACTACTAGCTCTAAAGCTGGAGGTATAGTCCTACTACTAGCTCTAAAGGTGGAGGTATAATCCTACTACTAGCTCTAAAGCTGGAGGTATAATCCTACTACTAGCTGTAGAGCTGGAGGTATAATCCTACTACTAGCTCTAAAGCTGGAGGTATAATCCTACTACTAGCTCTAAAACTGGAGGTATAATCCTACTACTAGCTCTAAAGCTGGAGGTATAGTCCTACTACTAGCTCTAAAGCTGGAGGTATAATCCTACTACTAGCTCTAAAGCTGGAGGTATAATCCTACTACTAGCTCTAAAGCTGGAGGTATAATCCTACTACTAGCTCTAAAGCTGGAGGTATAGTCCTACTACTAGCTCTATAGCTGGAGGTATAATCCTACTACTAGCTCTAAAGCTGGAGGTATAGTCCTACTACTAGCTCTAAAGCTGGAGGTATAATCCTACTACTAGCTCTAAAGCTGGAGGTATAATCCTACTACTAGCTCTAAAGCTGGAGGTATAGTCCTACTACTAGCTCTATAGCTGGAGGTATAATCCTACTACTAGCTCTAAAGCTGGAGGTATAGTCCTACTACTAGCTCTAAAGCTGGAGGTATAATCCTACTACTAGCTCTAAAGCTGGAGGTATAATCCTACTACTAGCTCTAAAGCTGGAGGTATAGTCCTACTACTAGCTCTAAAGCTGGAGGTATAGTCCTACTACTAGCTCTAAAGCTGGAGGTATAGTCCTACTACTAGCTCTAAAGCTGGAGGTATAATCCTACTACTAGCTCTAAAGCTGGAGGTATAGTCCTACTACTAGCTCTAAAGCTGGAGGTATAATCCTACTACTAGCTCTAAAGCTGGAGGTATAGTCCTACTACTAGCTCTAAAGCTGGAGGTATAATCCTACTACTAGCTCTAAAGCTGGAGGTATAATCCTACTACTAGCTCTAAAGCTGGAGGTATAGTCCTACTACTAGCTCTAAAGCTGGAGGTATAATCCTACTACTAGCTCTAAAGCTGGAGGTATAATCCTACTACTAGCTCTAAAGCTGGAGTTATAATCCTACTACTAGCTCTAAAGCTGGAGGTATAATCCTACTACTAGCTCTAAAGCTGGAGGTATAGTCCTACTACTAGCTCTATAGCTGGAGGTATAATCCTACTACTAGCTCTAAAGCTGGAGGTATAGTCCTACTACTAGCTTTAAAGCTGGAGGTATAATCCTACTACTAGCTCTAAAGCTGGAGGTATAATCCTACTACTAGCTCTAAAGCTGGAGGTATAGTCCTACTACTAGCTCTAAAGCTGGAGGTATAGTCCTACTACTAGCTCTAAAGCTGGAGGTATAGTCCTACTACTAGCTCTAAAGCTGGAGGTATAATCCTACTACTAGCTCTAAAGCTGGAGGTATAGTCCTACTACTAGCTCTAAAACTGGAGGTATAATCCTACTACTAGCTCTAAAGCTGGAGGTATAGTCCTACTACTAGCTCTAAAGCTGGAGGTATAATCCTACTACTAGCTCTAAAGCTGGAGGTATAATCCTACTACTAGCTCTAAAGCTGGAGGTATAATCCTACTACTAGCTGTAGAGCTGGAGGTATAATCCTACTACTAGCTCTAAAGCTGGAGGTATACTCCTACTACTAGCTCTAAAGCTGGAGGTATAATCCTACTACTAGCTCTAAAGCTGGAGGTATAATCCTACTACTAGCTCTAAAGCTGGAGGTATAATCCTACTACTAGCTCTAAAACTGGAGGTATAATCCTACTACTAGCTCTAAAGCTGGAGGTATAATCCTACTACTAGCTCTAAAGCTGGAGGTATAATCCTACTACTAGCTCTAAAGCTGGAGGTACATGGTTCTCAATCTCCCTATTCTTCTTGAAACAGAAACTATAATTGTGAGGATCCTGTCAAGCAGAAAATAAGTCTGTCTTTGTAATTATACGCTTTGCCCCTCTTTCCCCTCTACCAAAAACAAAAGGCCAACAGACCTACAAAGACAGTCTGAGTTAGAGAATGGCTGTGGCCACAAAACCAATGCTATTGTTTTTGGCAAGGATATAGATTTCACATTTTCTTCACATAGAATGAGCTTCTATTACATCTGCCTACCACAGCTATGCATAATCATGCTTATTGTTCATCTGATTATACAACATGCTTGAACGCTTCATTGTATGTGTCATTTTGAATCATGAATAATGCTATGCATGTTTTTGCTTGTCCTTGCGGCCTGTACGTTTTCCGCATGTTCACATTATAACAAGACTGATGTACCTGCGGTGAGTCTGTGGCATTTCGTTAGCTAATCAACGCCCTCCTTTGATCTCAGCTAATGATGCAGTGGTGAGCAGACGAGCTCTGCCTAGCTGTGCCCAGTGTTTTGATCTGTATATAACGTTTTGTCACCAACCCCAATAGTAACACTGGCGACAACAAGGTGCGGGTCCTCTTGGGGTTTTCGTCAGGCACTAACAGGGCCCACCGCGGAACCCTCATGCATTATGACACCTTAAGTATGGTGCATCAATACCTGCATGTCATTGGATGATGATGAGGGTGAGTGGCAGGATTCCATGGGAAGTGATTTGAACTGAAGTTATAGGATGTGAAAGGCACTACTAGTGTTTTATTTAGTTTTTTCTCCCCTGAAGCAGCGAGAAATAAATTGGTAATGTAGGTAACCAGCATGCAAGCGCTGTTGACAACATGTTGGTCGTTATTATCCGCTATCCACATCAAAACGTGGCGCTGTTTTGATCAGTGGTACATCATTTGTCAACCACTTCCCCTGTCAAATCTATTGACAACTGGATCATCAGCTAATCTCTTGGCAAGTGGATAGTCATTCATTTTATACAGGGCTAGGTGGAATGGTACCGCAGTCGACACACATTTTCCTGACAAGTAATGGATTCAACCTGTTGTAGTGTCAAAGAGGAGAAAATGAAAATGGAAAAAAGAGACTCAGGTGAGAAAAGACTGGAAAAAGAAATAGAGGGAATGGGAAGTGCATTCTTATTTAAACAATAAGCAGAGAAAATAAGATATAGAGATGGAGAGCGCGAGAGAGAGGTAGAGGGGGGAGTATGAGAGAAAGAGAGAGGGAGGTGGGGAGAAAGAGAGAGAGAGAGATGGATGGATGTATGAAGAGAGAGAGAGAGAGAGAGAGAGGGAGAGAGGGTGGGAGACAGAGAGATATGGTATATTGCCTGAGAGCAGGTAGTGTATATGGGTCAGCACAGTGCATCCTCAGCATTTTCTTCTTCTCAGCAGAGCCAACCAACACACTGCATTATTAAGAATTCTACTACTACTACATTATTTCAGGTTTACCTTTCTACTTGCCTAATCTGGCTGACTCTGCCTTTCCCTGTTTTAAAAGATTACGACGTGCCTGTTTTCTCCCTAAAGAAACCCAGACAATATATCTCTTTCAATGCAATTCTATCTCTCTCTAGCTCTCTCTCTCTCTCTGTCTCTGTCCCTCTCTCTGTCTCTCTCTCTCTGTCTCTGTCCCTCTCTCTGTCTCTCTCTCTCTCTCTCTGTCTCTGTCCCTCTCGCTGTCTCTCTCTCTCTCTATGTCTCTGTCTCTCTCTCTCTGTCTCTCTCTCTCTGTCTCTCTCTCTCTCTCTCCCTCTCTCTATGTCTCTCTCTCTCTCTGTATCTCTCTCTCTATCCCTCTCCCTCTCCCTCTCTGTCTCTCTCTCTCTCTCTCTCTCTCTCTCTCTCTCTCTCTCTCTCTCTCTCTGTCTCTCTCTGTCTCTCTCTGTCTCTCTCTGTGTCTCTCTGTGTCTCTCTCTCTGTCTCTCTCTCTGTCTCTCTCTCTGTCTCTCTCTCTGTCTCTCTCTCTGTCTCTCAATTCAATTCAATTCAAGGGGCTTTATTGGCATGGGAAACATGTGTTAACATTGCCAAAGCAAGTGTCTCTCTCTCTGTCTCTCTCTCTCTGTCTCTCTCTCTCTCTCCAAATGAAATTCAATCAATCCAATTCAAGGGGATTTATTGGCATGGGAAACATATGTTAACATTGCCAAAACAAGTGAGGTAGATAATGTACAAAAGTGAAATAAACAGTAAACAGTAAACATACTGTCACGTTCCTGACCTGTTTTCTGTTATTTTTGTATGTGTTTAGTTGGTCAGGGCGTGAGTTGGGGTGGGCATTCTATGTTTTGTGTTTCTATGTTTAGGTCTGGTGTAATTAGCCTTATATGGTTCTCAATCAGGGACAGGTGTTTGACGTTTCCTCTGATTGAGAACCATATAAAGGTAGGCGTTTCACACTGTTTGTTGGTGGGTGATTGTCTTCCGTGTCTGTGTATGTTTCACCATACGGGACTGTTTCGGTTTGTTCGTTCGTTTGTTGTAGTCTGTACCTGTTCGTGCGTTCTTCGTGTTATATGTAAGTTCTCATGTTTTAGGTCAGTCTACGTCGTTTTGTTGTTTTGTAATTTTCCAAGTGTTTTTCGTGTTCGTCTGCGTCTTTCAATAAATTCATTATTTATTCACAACCCGCTGCATTTTGGTCCTCCGATCCTTCTCTCCTCTCCTCGTCCGAGGAGGAGGAGGAACTAGACTGTCGTTACAGAATCACCCACCAACCAAAGACCAAGCGGCGTGGGAGAGCGCAACAGCGAAACCAGGACTCGTGGACATGGGAGGAAATATTGGACGGAAAAGGACCCTGGGCTCAGACAGGGGAATATCGCCGCTCTGTTGAAGAGAGGGAGGCAGCTAAAGCCCAGGAGCGGTGGTTTGAGGAGGCAGCAAGGAGACGTGGCTGGAAGCCTGTGAGTAAACCCCAAAAATGTCTTGGGGGGGGGGCTAAAAGGGAGAGTGGCGAAGTCAGGTAGGAGACCTGCGCCCACTCCCTGTACTTACCGTGGAGAGCGAGAGTACGGGCAGACACCGTGTTACGCAGTAGAGCGCATGGTGTCTCCTGTACGTGTGCACAGCCCGGTGCGGTACATACCAGCTCCTCGTATCGGCCGGGCCAGATTGAGCATTGAGCCAAGTGCCATGAAGCCGGCTCTACACATCTGGCCACCAGTGCGTCTCCTCGGGCCGGCTTACATGGCACCAGCCTTACGCATGGTGTCCCCGGTTCGCCTACATAGCCCGGTGCGGGTTATTCCACCTCCCCGCACTGGTCGGGCGACGGGGAGCATACAACCAGGTAAGGTTGGGCAGGCTCAGTGCTCAAGGGAGCCAGTACGCCTGCACGGTCCGGTATTTCCGGCGCCACCTCCCCGCTCCAGGCCAGTACCACCAGTGCCTACACCACGCACCAGGTTTCCAGTGCGTCTCCAGAGTCCTGTTCCTCCTCCACGCACTCTCCCTGTGGTGCGTGTCTCCAGCCCAGTGCCTCCAGTCCCGGCACCACGCATCAAGCCTCCTGTGCGTCTCCAGAGCCCTGTACACACTGTTCCTTCTCCCCGCACTCGCCCTGAGGTGCGTGCCCTCAGCCCGGTACCTCCAGTTCCGGTACCACGCACCAGGCCTATAGTGCGCCTCGAGAGTCCAGTGTGCCCTGTTGTTGTTCCCCGCACTAGCCTGAAGGTGCGTGCCCTCAGCCCGGTACCTCCAGTTCCGGTACCACGCACCAGGCCTATAGTGCGCCTCGAGAGTCCAGTGTGCCCTGTTGTTGTTCCCCGCACTAGCCTGAAGGTGCGTGTCCTTAGCCCGGTACCTCCAGTTCCGGCACCACGCACTAGGCCTACAGTGCGTCTCAGCCGGCCAGAGTCTGCCGTCTGCCCAGTGGCGCCTGAACTGCCCGTCTGCCCAGCGGCGCCTGAACTGTCCATCTGCCAAGCGTTGCATGAACTGCCCGTCGGTACTGAGCCTTCAAAGCCACCCGTCTGCCATGAGCCTGAAAAGCCGCCCGTCTGCCATGAGCCTACAGAGCCGTCCGCCAGACAGGAGCCGCTAGAGCCTTCCGCCAGACAGGAGCCGCTAGAGCCTTCCGCCAGACAGGAGCAGCCAAAGCCTTCCGCCAGACAGGATCAGCCAGAGCCTTCTGCCAGACAGGATCAGCCAGAGCCTTCCGCCAGACAGGATCAGCCAGAGCCTTCCGTCAGACAGGATCAGCCAGAGCCGTCATCCAGCCATGACCAGCCAGAGCCGTCAGCGAGCCATGACCAGCCAGAGCCGTCAGCCAGCCATGACCAGCCAGAGCCGTCATCCAGCCATGACCAGCCAGAGCCGTCATCCAGCCATGACCAGCCAGAGCCGTCATCCAGTCATGACCAGCCAGAGCCGTCATCCAGCCATGACCAGCCAGAGCCGTCATCCAGCCATGACCAGCCAGAGCCGTCATCCAGTCAGGATCCGCCAGAGCCGTCATCCAGCCAGGATCCGCCAGAGCCAGCCAGCCAGGATCCGCCAGAGCCAGCCAGCCAGGATCCGCCATTCAGTCCGGAGCTGCCGTCCCTCAGTCCGGAGCTGCCGTCCCTCAATCCGGTGTTGCCCCTCATTCCGGTGTTGCCCCTCATTCTGGTATTGCCCCTTAGTCCGGTGCTGCCCCTTAATCCAGTGGGGTTAATTTGGAGGGTGGCCATTTGGAGGAGGCTACAAAAGCGGGGTTTGACTAAGGTCGGATGGGGACCACGCCCAGAGCCTGAGCCGCCACCGTGGACAGATGCCCACCCAGACCCTCCCTAGACTTTTGGTGGTGCGTCCGGAGTTCGCACCTTGAGGGGGGGGTTATGTCACGTTCCTGACCTGTTTTCTGTTATTTTTGTATGTGTTTAGTTGGTCAGGGCGTGAGTTGGGGTGGGCATTCTATGTTTTGAGTTTCTATGTTTAGGTCACTTGTAATTAGCCTTATATGGTTCTCAATCAGGGACAGGTGTTTGACGTTTCCTCTGATTGAGAACCATATATAGGTAGGCTGTTCACACTGTTTGTTTGTGGGTGATTGTCTTCCGTGTCTGTGTCTGTGCACCACACGGGACTGTTTCGTTTGTTCGTTCGTTTGTGTCGTCTGTACCAGTTCATGCGTTCTTCGTGTTATGTAAGTTCGTTTGTTCGGGTCTGTCTGACTTCGTTTATTATTTTGTATATTCTCAAGTATGTTTAGTTTTCGTCTTGTTTAATAAATATTCATGTCGTATCACAACGCTGCGTTTTGGTCAAATCCCTACTCCTCCTCTTCTTCCGAAGAAGAAGTGTTGTAAGTGTTGTAAGGATGTACAAATGGTTAGAGTACAAATGGGAAAATAAATAAGCATAAATATGGGTTGTATTTACAATGGTGTTTGTTCTTCACTGGTTGACCTTTTCTTGTGGCAACAGGTGACAAATCTTGCTGCGGTGATGGCACACTGTGGGATTTCACCCAATAGATATGGGAGTTTATCAAAATCGGCTATGTTTTCGAATTCTTTGTGGATCTGTGTAATGTGAGGGAAATATGTGCCTCTAATATGGTCATAATTGGGCAGAAGGTTAGGAAGTGTTGCTCAGTTTCCACCTCATTTTGTGGGCAGTGTACACATAGCCTATCTTATCTTGAGAGCCAGGTCTGCCTATGGCAGCCTTTCTCATTAGCAAGGCTATGCTCACTCAGTCTGTACATAGTCAAAGCTTTCCTTAAGTTTGGGTCAGTCACAGTGGTCAGGTATTCTGCCACTGGGTACTCTCTGTTTAGGGCCAAATAGCATTCTAGTTTGCTCAGTTTTTTTGTTAATTCTTTCCAATGTGTCAAGTAATTGTCTTTTGGTTTTCTCATGATTTGGTTGGGTCTAATTGTGTTGCTGTCCTGGGGCTCTGTGGGGTGTGTTTGTGAACAGAGCCCCAGGACCAGCTTGCTTAGGTAACTCTTCTCCAGGTTCATCTCTCTGTAGTTGATGGCTTTGTTATGGAAGGTTTGGGAATCGCTTCCTTTTAGGTGGTTGTAGAAATGAACAGCTCTTTTCTGGATTTTGATAATTAGCGGGTATCGGACTAATTCTGATCTGCATGCATTATTTGGTGTTCTATGTTGTACACTGAGGATATTTTTGCAGAATTCTGCATGTAGAGTCTCAATTTGGTGTTTGTCCCATTTTGTGAATTCTTGGTTGGTGAGCTGACCTCAGACCTCACAACCATAAAGGGCAATGGGTTCTATAACTGATTCAAGTATTTTTTTAGCCAGATCCTAATTGGTATGTTGAATGTTATGTTCCTTTTGATGGCATAGAATGCCCTTCTTGCCTTGTCTCTCAGATCGTTCACAGCTTTGTGGAAGTTACCTGTGGCGCTGATGTTTAGGCCAAGGTATGTATAGTTTCTGGTGTGCTCTTGGGCAATGGTGTCTAGATGGAATTTGTATTTGTGGTCCTGGCGACTGGAACTTTTTTGGAACACCATTATTTTGGTCTTACTGAGATTTACTGTCAGGGCCCAGGTCTGGCAGAATCTTTGCAGAATATCTAGGTGCTGCTGTAGGCCCTCCTCGGTTGGTTACAGAAGCACCAGATCATCAGCAAACAGTAGACATTTGACTTCAGATTCTAGTAGGGTGAGGCCGGGTGCTGCAGACTTTTCTAGTGCCCAACCAATTCGTTGATATATATGTTGAAGAGGGTGGGGCTTAAGCTACATCCCTGTCTCACCCCACTGCCCTGTGGGAAGAATTGTGTGTGTTTTTGCCTATTTTAACCGCACACTTGTTGTTTGTGTACATATATTTTATAATGTCGTATGTTTTACCCCCAACACCACTTTCCATCATTTTGTATAGCAGACCCTCATGCCAAATTGAGTCAAAGGCTTTTTTGAAATCAACAAAGCATGAGAAGACTTTGCCTTTGTTTTGGTTTGTTTGTTTGTCAATTAGGGTGTGCAGGGTGAATACATGGTCTGTTGTACAGTAATTTGGTAAACAGACAATTTGACTTTTGCTCAGTACATTGTTTTCACTGAGGAAATGTACGAGTCTGCTGTTAATGATAATGCAGAGGATTTTCCCAAGGTTGCTGTTGACGCATATCCCACGGTAGTTATTGGGGTCAAATTTGTCTCCTCTTTTGTGGATTGGGGTGATCAGTCCTCGGTTCCAAATATTGGGGAAGATGCCAGAGCTAAGGATGATGTTAAAGAGTTTTAGTATAGCCAATTGGAATTTGTTGTCTGTATATTTGATCATTTCATTGAGAATACCATCAACACCACATGCCTTTTTGGGTTGGAGGGTTTTTATTTTGTCCTGTAACTCATTCAAGGTAATTGGAGAATCCAGTGGGTTCTGGTAGTCTTTAATAGTTGATTCTAAGATTTGTATTTGATCATGTATATGTTTTTGCTCTTTGTTCTTTGTTATAGGGCCAAAAAGATTGGAGAAGTGGTTTACCCATACATCTCCATTTTGGATAGATAATTCTTCGTGTTGTTGTTTGTTTAGTGTTTTGCAGAATTGGTTAGAGTCTATGGATTCTTCAATTATATTTAGCTGATTTCTGACGTGCTGTTCCTTCTTTTTCCGTAGTGTATTTCTGTATTGTTTTAGTGATTCACCATAGTGAAGGCGTAGACTCAGATTTTCCAGGTCTCTATGTTTTTGGTTGGACAGGTTTCTCAATTTCTTTCTTAGATTTTTGCATTCTTCATCAAACCATTTCTCATTGTTGTTCATTTTATTCCGTTTTCTATTTGAGATTTTTAGATTTGATAGGGAAGCTGAGAGGTCAAAAATACTGTTAAGATGTTCTACTGCCAAGTTTACACCTTCACTATTACAGTGGAACGTTTTACCCAGGAAATTGTCTAAAATGGATTGATTTTGTTGTTGCCTAATTGTTTTTTGGTAGGTTTCCAAACTGCATTCCTTCCATCTATAGCATTTCTTAATGTTACTCAGTTCCTTTGGCTTTGATGCCTCATGATTGAGTATTGCTCTGATCAAGTAGACTGTGATTTTGCTGTGGTCTGATAGGGGTGTCAGTGGGCTGACTGTGAATGCTCTGAGAGACTCTGGGTTGAGGATATCTCTCTCTCTCTCTCTCCCTCTCTCTCTCTCCCTCTCTCAGCCCAATAGATAGTGATGAACGACCCTACTGTCTCTCAGACACCAGACCTGTCCATAGAGATAAGGGTGTGATAGTGTGTTCCTCTTCAACATAGAAATACCACACGCCCACCAGGTCCTTGTGCCTTGTCTTGATGACCTATCTAGTAGGGCGTGTCTATCTATGTGTCTGGCAATACTGGTGTCTGTTGATGTTTGTGTAGGTACGGTATGTTTGTGTCCGTCTGCAGGGGGGGATGTCTGCCAGCCCTTGCTGTCCCCAGGAGATGAAATATGTTATTTTTTATTTCTCTCTCTCTCTCTCTGTCTCTTCTGTCTCTTCTGTCTCTGTCTCTGCACTCTGAACATGTCTGCACACTAGACTGTACTCTCTCCTCCTCCATCTCCTCCTCCATCTCTCTCTCTCTGTCTCTCTGTCTCTTCTGTCTCTGTCTCTGCACTCTGAACATGTCTGCACACTAGACTGTACTCTCTCCTCCTCCTCCTCCATCTCTCTCTGTCTCTCTGTCTCTTCTGTCTCTGTCTCTGCACTCTGAACATGTCTGCACACTAGACTGTACTCTCTCCTCCTCCATCTCCATCTCTCTCTCGCTCTACCTCTGATCGATACACCTCCTCTCATTTCATTAGCACGAGATGAGTTCTGTTATGCCGTGGTCTCTTTCCTTCCCAGACAAGACGATCTTATTGTAATAACGTGAATGACACCAATAAGGGTTAACTGGCAACGTTCACTCAACCACAATGCCTGAGAAAAAAAATACTGGTTGAACTAAAAATGGAGAGGTGCTCTAGGAGCACATGGGTAGGTGGGGTATTTTATTAGCATGCCTGTCTCTAAGGGTGAGTCGGTGGCAGAGGCGGATTGGCCATCTGACAATTCTGGGAAATGCCAGATGGGCTGGACCATTGTTTTGTTGAGTGGGTGGTCGAAATTGACACACACAAAGATATATGCTGTGACGAGAGAGCCACTCCCCTCTCAAGATAAAAATGCCTTCTGATTGTATAACAGCTTTGGAAGCTTTGTCCTGTTGTTTTTCTTATTTCTCAATGTTCATCTCAGTAGAAACTATTTTGCAACCAAGATATTTTACATGGCTTCGAGATATGGAGCGATGCAGGCGAAATGCGCCCCAGCTTTTGCGATAGCGTAGGCCTACAGGTCTCATGGGCAGACAGGCATGGAATCTGCAGAACCCCGTCAAAAATCTAAAGCTAAAAATAAGCTGCCAACTAAGAGCAAAGTTTAATAAAATGTACCTGTTGTTGAATTTGACTTTTTTCCCCTGTTTTGATTGATTTATTTGATTCACCGAAAAGTATACCCAGAAGTTTAACCACTCCCTTCTGTGAGTGAGAGATGGAGGGTGCAAACAGCTCGGTGAGTGAATGATAGCTGTTTTAGAAGAGAAGCATCTTGCAAAAAAATGCCCAGATTAACAGCAGAGGAGCTGAGGAGTAAATAGTTGGCGACCAGATTAACAGCAGAGGAGCTGAGGAGTAAGTAAATAGTTGGCGACCAGATTAACAGCAGAGGAGCTGAGGAGTAAATAGTTGGTGACCAGATTAACAGCAGAGGAGCTGAGGAGTAAATAGTTGGTGACCAGATTAACAGCAGAAGAGCTAAGGAGTAAATAGTTGGCGACCAGATTAACAGCAGAGGAGCTGAGGAGTAAATAGTTGGCGACCAGAATAACAGCAGAAGAGCTGAGGAGTAAATAGTTGGCGACCAGAATAACAGCAGAAGAGCTGAGGAGTAAATAGTTGGTGACCAGATTAACAGCAGAGGAGCTGAGGAGTAAATAGTTGGCGACCAGATTAACAGCAGAGGAGCTGAGGAGTAAATAGTTGGTGACCAGATTAACAGCAGAGGAGCTGAGGAGTAAATAGTTGGCGACCAGAATAACAGCAGAGGAGCTGAGGAGTAAATAGTTGGCGACCAGAATAACACCAGAAGAGCTGAGGAGTAAATAGTTGGCAACCAGATTAACAGCAGAGGAGCTGAGGAGTAAATAGTTGGCGACCAGAATAACAGCAGAGGAGCTGAGGAGTAAATAGTTGGCGACCAGAATAACACCAGAAGAGCTGAGGAGTAAATAGTTGGTGACCAGATTAACAGCAGAGGAGCTGAGGAGTAAATAGTTGGCGACCAGATTAACAGCAGAGGAGCTGAGGAGTAAATAGTTGCCGACCAGATTAACAGCAGATGACCTTAGGAGTAAATAGTTGGTGACCAGATTAACAGCAGAGGAGCTGAGGAGTAAATAGTTGGTGACCAGATTAACAGCAGAGGAGCTGAGGAGTAAATAGTTGGTGACCAGATTAACAGCAGAGGAGCTGAGGAGTAAATAGTTGGAGACCAGATTAACAGCAGAGGAGCTGAGGAGTAAATAGTTGGCGACCAGATTAACAGCAGATGAGTTTAGGAGTAAATAGTTGGTGACCAGATTAACAGCAGAGGAGCTGAGGAGTAAATAGTTGGTGACGAGATTAACAGCAGAGGAGCTGAGTAAATAGTTGGCGACCAGAATAACAGCAGAGGAGCTGAGGAGTAAATAGTTGGCGACCAGATTAACAGCAGAAGAGCTGAGGAGTAAATAGTTGGCGACCAGATTAACAGCAGAAGAGCTGAGGAGTAAATAGTTGGCGACCAGATTAACAGCAGAGGAGCTGAGGAGTAAATAGTTGGTGACCAGATTAACAGCAGAGGAGCTGAGTAAATAGTTGGCGACCAGATTAACAGCAGAGGAGCTGAGGAGTAAATAGTTGGCGACCAGATTAACAGCAGAGGAGCTGAGGAGTAAATAGTTGGCGACCAGATTAACAGCAGAGGAGCTGAGGAGTAAATAGTTGGCGACCAGATTAACAGCAGAGGAGCTGAGGAGTAAATAGTTGGCGACCAGATTAACAGCAGAGGAGCTGAGGAGTAAATAGTTGGTGACCAGATTAACAGCAGAGGAGCTGAGGAGTAAATAGTTGGTGACCAGATTAACAGCAGAAGAGCTGAGGAGTAAATAGTTGGTGACCAGATTAACAGCAGAGGAGCTGAGGAGTAAATAGTTGGCGACCAGATTAACAGCAGAGGAGCTGAGGAGTAAATAGTTGGTGACCAGATTAACAGCAGAGGAGCTGAGGAGTAAATAGTTGGCGACCAGAATAACAGCAGAGGAGCTGAGGAGTAAATAGTTGGCGACCAGAATAACAGCAGAAGAGCTGAGGAGTAAATAGTTGGCAACCAGATTAACAGCAGAGGAGCTGAGGAGTAAATAGTTGGCGACCAGAATAACAGCAGAGGAGCTGAGAAGTAAATAGTTGGCGACCAGATTAACAGCAGATGAGTTTAGGAGTAAATAGTTGGTGACCAGATTAACAGCAGAGGAGCTGAGGAGTAAATAGTTGGTGACCAGAATAACAGCAGAGGAGCTGAGGAGTAAATAGTTGGCGACCAGATTAACAGCAGAGGAGCTGAGGAGTAAATAGTTGGCGACCAGATTAACAGCAGATGACCTTAGGAGTAAATAGTTGGTGACCAGATTAACAGCAGAGGAGCTGAGGAGTAAATAGTTGGTGACCAGATTAACAGCAGAGGAGCTGAGGAGTAAATAGTTGGTGACCAGATTAACAGCAGAGGAGCTGAGGAGTAAATAGTTGGCGACCAGATTAACAGCAGAGGAGCTGAGGAGTAAATAGTTGGCGACCAGATTAACAGCAGATGAGTTTAGGAGTAAATAGTTGGTGACCAGATTAACAGCAGAGGAGCTGAGGAGTAAATAGTTGGTGACCAGATTAACAACAGAGGAGCTGAGTAAATAGTTGGCGACCAGAATAACAGCAGAGGAGCTGAGGAGTAAATAGTTGGCGACCAGATTAACAGCAGAGGAGCTGAGGAGTAAATAGTTGGTGACCAGATTAACAGCAGAGGAGCTGAGTAAATAGTTGGCGACCAGATTAACAGCAGAGGAGCTGAGTAAATAGTTGGCGACCAGATTAACAGCAGAGGAGCTGAGGAGTAAATAGTTGGCGACCAGATTAACAGCAGAGGAGCTGAGGAGTAAATAGTTGGCGACCAGATTAACAGCAGAGGAGCTGAGGAGTAAATAGTTGGCGACCAGATTAACAGCAGAGGAGCTGAGGAGTAAATAGTTGGCGACCAGAATAACAGCCAGGAACAGAGCCAGAAAGTTTCCAGCTGATCTCTATGAGGATGGAGGAGTATTTTTCTGCAAAGACTGTCAGCAGTCCATCGACTACATACAGCGTTAAAACTGCAGTGGAGCACCTGAGGTCTATTTTAGCTGAGATAATGTTAAGTACCAGACATTTTTTGGTACCCTTCCCCAGATCTGTGCCTCGACAAAATCCTGTCTCGGAGCTCTATGGACAATTCCTTCTACCTCATGGCTTGGTTTTTGCTCTACCATGCACTGTCAACAGCGGGACCTTATATAGGGGCTCCGGAGTTGCGCAGCGGTCTAAGGCACTGCATTTCAGTGCTTGAGGTGTCACTACAGACACCCTGGTTCGAATACAGGCTCTATCACAACCCGCTGTGATTGGGAGTCCCATAGGGCGGGCACAATTGGCCCAGCGTTGTCCTGGTTTGGCCGTGGTAGTCCCTTTGGTATAAAGGGATCAGGTGACATGTACAGGCACGGGGACGAAGACCAAACAAACACGTATACAAAACACAGTGTAGAAACTCAAACAAAAGAGTGAGGAGTAGCTCAATTAAATACACGGTGCGCACAATGATACCACACGGGTCGAAACCCGTAATCATCTGCACAATACAAGTGGCACGAAAGCCAAAACAACACAGCACAGGTACTCACAGCCGACCAACGGACATAGTAACGATAATCGACAGGACAATGGTAATGGTAAACCAAGGGCACACTTATACAATTACTCATCAATGGGAATGGGGGCCAGGTGTGCGTAAGGACAGTTCCGGAGGGATCCGTGACAGGTGTAGGCCGTCATTGTAAATAATATATTGTTCTTAACTGACTTGCCTAGTAAAATAAAGGTTACATTTAAAAATAAAAAGTATATATATATATAGACAGGTGTGTGCCTTTCCAAATCATGTCCAATCAATTGAATTTACCACAGGTGGACTCCAATCAAGTTGTAGAAACATCTCAAGGATGATCAATGGAAACAGGATGCACCTGAGCTCAATTTCTGGTCTCATAGCAAAGGGTCTGAAAACATATGTAAATAAGATATTTCTGTTTTAAAATGTTTATATATTTGCAACAATTTGAAAAACCTGTTTTCACTTTGTTATTATAGGGTATTGTGTGTACATTGATGAGGATTTTTTATTTTATTGAATCAATTATAGAATTAGGATGTAAAGCAACAAAATGTGGAAAAATGTGAATACTTTCCGAATGCACTGTATTTAGTATCATTTTTTAGTTAACTGTCATTTTTTTTAAATCTATGTGTGTGAGACATTTCTGTCAGATTTATGGGCTGTGTACGTGTGTCACTTAAGGATAGAGTGAGCTTAGCTTCAAAGCTTGAGATCTAATGTAGGCCTGCTATTGAACTCAACCTGAGAATTCTTAATTTACTAAATGTGTCACGTTCCTGACCTGTTTTCGCTGCTCTCGGGAGGAGAAGGAGGCAGCCACAGCCCAGGAGCGGTGGATTGAGGAGGCAGCACGTAAGAGAGGCTGGAAGCCCGAGAGGCTCACCCAAAAATTTCTTGGGGGGGGGGGGGCTAAAGGGGAGTGTGGCGAAGCCAGGTTGGATACCTGAGCCAACTCCCCGGGCTTACCGTGGAGTGAGAGGGCGTCGTACTGGTCAGACACCGTGTTATGCGGTAAAGCGCACGGTGTCCCCAGTACGCGTGCTTAGCCCAGTGCGGGCTATTCCACCTTGCCGCACTGGGAGGGCTAGGTTGGGCATCGAGCTGGATGTCATGAAGCCGGCCCAACGTATCTGGCCTCCAGTACGTCTCCTCGGGCCGGCGTACATGGCACCAGCCTTACAGGTGGTGTCCCCGGTTCGCCTGCATAGCCCAGTGCGGGTTGTTCCACCTCTGGCAGGGCTACGGGGACCATTCAACCTGGAAAGGTTGGAGAGGCTCGGTGCTCAAGAGCGCGTGTCCTCCTTCACGGTCCGGTATATCCGGCGCCACCTTCCCGCCCCAGCCCAGTACCACCAGTGCCTACACCACGCACCAGGCTTCCAGTGCATCGCCAGAGCCCTGTTCCTCCTCCCCGCACTCGCCCTGAGGTGCGTGCCCTCAGCCCGGTACATCCAGGTCCGGCACCACGCATCAGGCCTATAGTGCGTCTCAGCCGGCCAGAGTCTGCCGTCTGCCCAGCGGTGCCTGAACTGCCCGTCTGCCCAGCGGCGCCTGAACTGTCCGTCTGCCCAACGCCGTCTGAACTGTCCGTCTGCCCAACGCCGTCTGAACTGTCCGTCTGCCCAGCGCCGTCTGAGCCGTCCGTCTGCCCAGCGCCGTCTGAGCCATCCGTCTGCCCAGCGCCATCTGAGCCATCCGTCTGCCCAGCGCCATCTGAGCCATCCGTCTGCCCAGCGCCGTCTGAGCCATCCGTCTGCCCAGCGCCATCTGAGTCATCCGTCTGCCACGAGCCATTAGAGCCGCCCGTCTGTCCCGAGCCATTAGAGCCGTCCGTCAGTCAGGAGCTGCCAGAGCCGCCAGCCAGTCAGGAGCTGCCAGAGACGCCAGCCAGTCAGGAGCTGCCAGAGACGCCAGCCAGTCAGGAGCTGCCAGAGACGCCAGCCAGTCAGGAGCTGCCAGAGACGCCAGCCAGTCAGGAGCTGCCAGAGACGCCAGCCAGTCAGGAGCTGCCAGAGCTGCCCTACAGTCATGAGCTGCCCTTCAGTCATGAGCTGCCCTACAGTCATGAGCTGCCCTCCAGTCATGAGCTGCCCTCCAGTCATGAGCTGCCCTCCAGTCATGAGCTGCCCTCCAGTCATGAGCTGCCCTTCAGTCATGAGCTGCCCTTCAGTCATGAGCTGCCCTTCAGTCATGAGCTGCCCTTCAGTCATGAGCTGCCCTTCAGTCATGAGCTGCCCTCCAGTCATGAGCTGCCCTTCAGTCATGAGCTGCCCTCCAGTCATGAGCTGCCCTTCAGTCATGAGCTGCCCTTCAGTCATGAGCTGCCCTCCAGTCATGAGCTGCCCTCCAGTCATGAGCTGCCACTCAGTCCGGAGCTGCCACTCAGTCCGGAGCTGCCACTAGTCCGGAGTTGTCCCTCTGGCCTGAGCTACCTCTCTGTCCTGAGCTACCTCTCTGTCCTGGGCTACCTCTCTGTCCTGAGCTACCTCTTTGTCCTGAACTACCTCTCTGTCCTGAGTTGTCTCCTCTATTGTAGAGGGGAGTTGGTGAAGATTCCTGGACCATGGTCGGGGGCGAGGGTCGCCACTCAAGGGACGCTAAGGAGGTGGACAAAGACAATGGTGGAGTGGTGCCCTCGTCCACCGCCGGAGCCGCCACCGCGGACAGATGCCCACCCAGACCCTCCCCTTGAGTTTTAGGGGTGCGCCCGGAGTTCGCACCTTGAGGGGGGGGTTCTGTCACGTTCCTGACCTGTTTTCTGTTGTTTTGTATGTGTTTAGTTGGTCAGGACGTGAGCTGGGTGGGAATTCTATGTTGTGTGTCTAGTTTGTCTGTTTCTATGTCAGCCTAGTGTGGGTTCTCAATCAGAGACAGATGGTAGTCGTTGTCTCTGATTGAGACTCATATATAGGAGGCTTGTTTTGTGTTGGGATTTTGTGGGTGTTTGTTACCTGTCTCTGTGTTTGTGTTCTGCACCAGATAGGTCTGTATCGGTTTTGCACATTTGTTATTTTGTATGTTTGTAGTGTTTCACTTGTTCTTGTATTAAACATGTTTAACACTAGCCGCGCTGCACTTTGGTCCTCTCCTTCACCCCTGGAAGAAAGCCTTTACAAAATGTAACCATTATTGTTTTTTTTGTTATTTTTTAAATAAAAAATCTGTCCAAACAAGAACACAGACCCTGGCCTTCTGTCTGTTAAAAGACCACCTCCACAAATGACAGAAAGGAGTTCATCTTGGACTCAATTAATCATCTTGGAACATTAATCAAAGCAGATAAACCTTTTGAAAAGGGGCCCGAGTTCTCCACATTTCTGAAGAAACACTGCAAGCAGGGAGGGTCCTACGCCATCTGGGTACTGCGTACCTGCCAGAGCACTATCAAATAAAACTAGATACAATTTTATTTCTCACATACACGTGTTTAGCAGATGTTATTGCGGGTGTAGCGAAATGCTATTCACAATATGAGCAGGACATCAAAGATGCTGTAGAGGGAAAGAAATTAACACATTCTTGATGAGATGACCGATGCATTTGGAATATGTGCATTCACCATTCTACTCCAGCCAGTGGGTGAGTGACCTGTTGTAGGAGACCAGGCTTTCTTGGATGAAGGAAACTTTACCACTGTGCCCCAAGATGTAATTTCCTGTCTCCACAACAATGGGGTTGACTAACAATGTGTGGGCTTTTGTAAGTGATTCATGTCACCTGCTTTGCCCATCTCCTGAGCCCGGTGATGGAGGTTTTTCCAGAGGTGTTTTGAGGATGTGAACAGGCTGTGTGTTCTGGTGAAGAAGGTGTTCTGTCAGGCTCCCCAGTGTCATCTGGAGCTGAGCGCATTCATACTGGATAATGGTCATTATCCTGTGTTTGCTGTGCAGACCACGTGGGGCTCCTGGATACGTGCTGTGGAGTACCTGACAGAGTACATGGATGAGGCTCACCGACTTCACTACAAACAGAAACGGCCAATTGTGTCCAGGACCTTCATGAGCTGCGGTGGGAACACAAGGCCCAGCTGAAGGCCCAGGCAGTGTTCATTGTGGAGCATTGTGTGGAGATAGCGGCTAACCTGACAAAGCTGGAGGACACCTCTGTGCCAACAGCCCACAACATCACCAGCAAGCTGGAGGACACCTCTGTGCCGACAGCCCACAACATCACCAGCAAGCTGGAGGAAACCTCTGTGCCGACAGCCCACAACATCACCAGCAAGCTGGAGGACACCTCTGTGCCAACAGCCCACAACATCACCAGCAAGCTGGAGGACACCTCTGTGCCAACAGCCCACAATGTCTCCAGCAAGCTGGAGGACCTGAAAATGCAGTTTGACTATGGCAGAGCAGCTGGGGCTGACGACTGGCACCCTCATACAACGAAGCTGCTGGGGCAGCTTCAGGAGGAAGACAGGCTCTCCTGCACTGACTTGATCCAGGCTGCCATGACAGCATGCTCCATCAAACTGCAGACAGTGCTGGAGAAGCACCACTGCCTTCCCTTGTTCACGTCACTAACTGTTCTAGATCCAGCCCAGGTGGTTGGAGCAAGAAACCACATTAAGGACTATGTCCATGCCAACCCTGCTCTTAGCCGGGTGTCTGCAGAGGAGTGGCACAGATACATGGGCGAAGGCATGGCAGACGCTATGGAATTGAGTGCAGTGGACTGGTGTGTAGTTAGGCAGGATAGGATACCAGTCTTAGTTCACATTACGGCGATACATCTGTTCCTCCCCGCTACCTCAGTGGATGTAGAGAGACTTTTCTCACATTATCAGATGCTACTTAATCAGTGTAGGATCCTCACAGAGAAAACTTTGAAAATGTTGTTGATTGCAAAGTATAATACCACTGAGCACAAAAAATCATGTCAATCACAATCCTAACCCACCAACTCTATTATACTTTCTGCGTTTTGGTTTTAAGCAATTTGATAATAGTTTTAATGAATAGTTATACGATGAATGGAACGAAGAGACATGAATTGTTAATCTAATCTATATGCTGTTTATGTATTTATAGATGGATTCATCAATGCATTATTTGTATGTATATGCCTTTGCACTTTGTTGATGACACTCTATTCATTTGTCTATCACATTTTTCCGTAAAGGAAACGTTTACGGTAAAAAATATCATACAAAGGTTGAGTTGACGTTTTTTTGATGACAGCTTAGTAGAAGGATATCTGTTGGATCATTATCATCAAATACACAGAATTAAGCATTTATTGACGTAAAACCATGTTCCCAATGCTATTATATAATATTAGTACTCCAAAGGCAAAAATAAGTGGTATCGTGTGGAAAAAATCCAACGGCCAAATTCATGTCCCAGTCCGCCCCTGGTTGGTGATTATATTAACACGCTGTCTTTAAGGGTGAGTTAGTGGAGTGTTATATTAACACGCTGTCTTTAAAGGTGAGTTGGTGGAGTGTTATATTAACACGCTGTCTTTAAAGGTGAGTTGGTAGAGTGTTATAACACGCTGTCTTTAAGGGTGAGTTGGTAGAGTGTTATATTAACACGCTGTCTTTAAGGGTGAGTTGTTGGAGTGTTATATTAACACGCTGTCTTTAAGGGTGAGTTGGTAGAGTGTTATATTAACACGCTGTCTTTAAGGGTGAGTTGGTAGAGTGTTATATTAACACGCTGTCTTTAAGGGTGAGTTGTTGGAGTGTTATATTAACACGCTGTCTTTAAGGGTGAGTTGGTGGAGTGTTATATTAACACGCTGTCTTTAAGGGTGAGTTGGTAGAGTGTTATATTAACACGCTGTCTTTAAGGGTGAGTTGGTGGAGTGTTATATTAACACGCTGTCTTTAAGGGTGAGTTGTTGGAGTGTTATATTAACACGCTGTCTTTAAGGGTGAGTTGGTGGAGTGTTATATTAACACGCTGTCTTTAAGGGTGAGTTGTTGGAGTGTTATATTAACACGCTGTCTTTAAGGGTGAGTTGTTGGAGTGTTATATTAACACGCTGTCTTTAAGGGTGAGTTGGTAGAGTGTTATATTAACACGCTGTCTTTAAAGGTGAGTTGGTAGAGTGTTATATTAACACGCTGTCTTTAAGGGTGAGTTGGTAGAGTGTTATATTAACACGCTGTCTTTAAGGGTGAGTTGGTGGAGTGTTATATTAACACGCTGTCTTTAAGGGTGAGTTGGTAGAGTGTTATATTAACACGCTGTCTTTAAGGGTGAGTTGGTAGAGTGTTATATTAACACGCTGTCTTTAAGGGTGAGTTAGTGGAGTGTTATATTAACACGCTGTCTTTAAGGGTGAGTTGGTGGAGTGTTATATTAACACGCTGTCTTTAAGGGTGAGTTGGTAGAGTGTTATATTAACACGCTGTCTTTAAGGGTGAGTTGGTAAAGTGTTATATTAACACGCTGTCTTTAAGGGTGAGTTGGTAGAGTGTTATATTAACACGCTGTCTTTAAAGGTGAGTTGGTAGAGTGTTATATTAACACGCTGTCTTTAAGGGTGAGTTGGTGGAGTGTTATATTAACAAGCTGTCTTTAAGGGTGAGTTGGTAGAGTGTTATATTAACACGCTGTCTTTAAGGGTGAGTTGGTAGAGTGTTATATTAACACGCTGTCTTTAAGGGTGAGTTAGTGGAGTGTTATATTAACACGCTGTCTTTAAAGGTGAGTTGGTAGAGTGTTATATTAACACGCTGTCTTTAAGGGTGAGTTAGTGGAGTGTTATATTAACACGCTGTCTTTAAGGGTGAGTTGGTGGAGTGTTATATTAACACGCTGTCTTTAAGGGTGAGTTGGTGGAGTGTTATATTAACACGCTGTCTTTAAGGGTGAGTTGTTGGAGTGTTATATTAACACGCTGTCTTTAAGGGTGAGTTGTTGGAGTGTTATATTAACACGCTGTCTTTAAGGGTGAGTTGGTAGAGTGTTATATTAACACGCTGTCTTTAAGGGTGAGTTGGTAGAGTGTTATATTAACACGCTGTCTTTAAGGGTGAGTTGTTGGAGTGTTATATTAACACGCTGTCTTTAAGGGTGAGTTGGTAGAGTGTTATATTAACAAGTTGTCTTTAAGGGTGAGTTGCACAAGCTCTCCCGTAAGGTGCTCGAAACCCATACTATGTGTTGCTGTTTGTTTATTGACGCTGTTGCAGTGCTGAGAATGATGTTGGCATTTTAATCACATGTTTGTGGCATTAAGGATTAAATGCGTGGGTGGAATTCAATCACCAGATGCTCTGTTGTCAGAAAGGGCTGTTAAAAACGAATCATTATTCTGTGGTTATTTAACACTCAGCACTATGTGTGGCTTCTGATGTCTGTATACAAATGTTTTCTAACATATAAGCAATAGCCGTGTCTGTGTGTGCATTTTCTGCACAAGATAACAAGTTTCCTTAGTTTCCATACACACAATATATATATGTTTTATCTTTCTCTCTGACGATGCACTGTGCTGACCCATATACACTTCCTGCTCCGAGGCAATATACCATATCTCTCTCTCTCTCTCTCTCTCTCTCTCTCTCTCTCTCTCTCTCTCTCTCTCTCTCTCTCTCTCTCTCTCTCTCTCTCTCTCTCTCTCTTCCTCTCTCTCTTTCTCTCTCTCTTTCTCTCTCTCTCTCTCTCTCTCTCTCTCTCTCTCTCTCTCTCTCTCTCTCTCTCTCTCTCTCTCTCTCTCCCTCTCTCTCTCTCCCTCTCCTCTCTCTCTCTCCTCTCTCTCCCTCTCCTCTCTCTCCCTCTCCTCCCTCTCCTCCCTCTCCTCCCTCTCCTCTCTCTCTCTCTCTCTCTCTCTCTCTCTCTCTCTCTCTCTCTCTCTCTCTCTCTCTCTCTCTCTCTCTCACTCTCTCTCTCTCTCTCTCTCTTTCTTCCTCTCTCTCTCTCTCCCTCTCTCTCTCTCTCTCTCTCTACCTAATTTAGACTCGGTAATATCACCAATGTATTTCTTTAGAATTGAACCATTTATTTATTAGTGAGGAGAGACATGTTGGGCTGGATAGCCATAGGCTGCAGTGCACAGTAGCTGAAGGAGAAAGTTAGTTGGAAACACTGATAGTCAGCCATTTTATTAGTAGCAGTGGGATAAAACTGTGCTTTGATAATATAATTCCCAGAGATAGTGAGTTGCAGTTCAACAGGAAGAGGGGGATATCGTGAAATTAAAGGCACTGTTACACTGAAGTCCTTGCTGTAAGCCTTTCAGATATGTCTTTGCCAGCTAATATGGTAACATTAATTTACATTTTATTCATTAGATGTGTTTGGCACTCCAAGGATATCATTAGGAGATCAGACTATGGGCGTTTGCTCTACAGTATTTCATCTCTGTGTCCTCAAACTTTACACACATTCACTTCTGGATGCATTATAAAGCATATGAACATGACGTTTCGTTTATTAAAATGTATTTATTAAGATTTATGTCTGACATGAATTTGATTTGCTGTAGGGACCCGTTTACAGTGAACCTCTCTGGTGATTTCTTTAGTAAGGATGTGATCCCATGGCCTGTCGAGTCTGTAGGGTCACGCCGTAACACCCTTTACACATACCTCTAGTCCTCCCCACCTCCAATCCTCCCTCCGCTCCAGCCACGGAGGCCTGTTCTGAGCCTGGGGGTTGGAGTGGATCCATTACCCAGAACGGGAAGATGAGGAATGGGCCGTCGTGCATCACCCTAATGGTCTCACCCGTCATGGGGTGGGATGAGCCAGGTCTCCCCTGTGCTGCTGGCTAAGTGATCCTGGAGGTCGATGGAGGGCCGCAATGCGTTAATGCTCCCACTCTATCAGAGCCTCAGCCATCAGTCACAGTCAAAGACGGCAGAGATGCCTCATCAAAACTGCGGCTCCTGGTCGGATCGCCGGCCAACTCCATTTCCAGCTTTACAGGGAGACTCCGGGATGATTCCAGTGGGTCTGGATGGTAGAAGTACCACAGAGATTATTTGTTCAGGGAAATCTAGATTAGGTCCAAGCCAATCACTGTGGAGTGGAATGAGGAAGACAGATCTAGTGTCCAAGATAGTTATTTAAGTGGAAAGAAACAGATAAGAGATCTGAGGAAGAATTGGAGGCTGATAACCTCTTTTATGAATACATACTACTATAAGGCATGAAGGGGTGTGGTATATGGCCAATATACCACTGCTAAGGGTGCCTGGATACAGCCCTTAGCCGTGGTATATTGGCTATATACCAAAAACCCCGAGGTGCTTTATTGTGATTATAAACTGGTTACCAACGTAATTAGAGAAGTAAAAATTAATATTTTGTCATACCCATTGTATGCGGTCTGAAATACCACGGCTGTCAGCCAATCAACATTCAGGGCTCGAACCACACAGTTTATATGGTCTGAAATACAACAGCTGCCAGCCAATCAGCATTTAGGGCTCGAACCACCCAGTTTATAAAGTCTGATATACAACAGCTGTCAGCCAATCAGCATTCAGGGCTCGAACCACCCAGTTTATAAGGTCTGATATACAACAGCTGTCAGCCAATCAGCATTCAGGGCTCGAACCACCCAGTTTATAAGTTCTGAAATACAACAGCTGCCAGCCAATCAGCATTCAGGGCTCGAACCACCCAGTTTATAAGGTCTGACATACAACAGCTGCCAGCCAATCAGCATTCAGTGCTCGAACCACCCAGTTTATAAGGTCTGATATACAACAGCTGCCAGCCAATCAGCATTCAGCGCTCGAACCACCCAGTTTGTAATATGATTTAGAAGATGGAGGAGGACCCTCACGTTGACCTATTTCCCCCATTTGAAAAAACATGCTTCCACCCCTTTCTATATACTCTTATTATTGTATTATAATTGTAATATTCTGGTCATTTTGAATTACCATCATCTTCTCCTATACTACACGTGGATCATATAGCGATCATTTATTCAGCTCATACTTTTCAATAATACTAGAAGACACAAAATCAGCAACATAATTAAAATGGGAAAAATAATTTTAATTTCCAAGTTTTTAAATAAATTTATATAAATGCAAATCCTTTCAAATGATGGAATTCACATACCATTTATTAATTTATTATTTAAAGAGATAGTAGTTAAATATTCAATTATATTTAACGGCTTCAACGCAGAAAATGATCCTAATCCTGAAAATGACACAGACAAAATATAGAAAATTCTCTTTTAACGTGACCTTACATAGCTTTACATTAGGATTCAATATTTACTTTGGCCATCATATTTTAAAATCAACTGTTTTGCCCTAAAATGAACACACAAGTACAGCACAAACATGTACTATAAAAGTGCTTCAGTCCTCTTCAAGCCTTGAATTCTGCTCCCAAAATGTAATTAAAACTGATGTTGTTTCCACAGAAATAGGATTGACATTTTCATGAGTACAACATGCTGTCTATTTCACAGAAGGACACAGTAGCTTCCTCATGTAGGTGGTGAGCCCAGTGGTCTATAGATATGAATTCCCCCTGAGGGAGATAATGTATACTAAACTCCCCTCTCCTCTCTGTCATTACCCCTGACACACAGAGCTAGATAACGCCTTGTGACCGCTCCATGTGACACTGCCCTTTCCCTTGGCTCTCCGCACGCTGCCCCCCCCCCCCCCCCCCCCCGTCCCAGGCTCTATTTATCAAGCACATATCTGGACGCCCGACAGTGACCTCTGTGAGTCCTCGTGCAGTCGGGGGGGGGGGCTGTAGTTACGCAACCACAGCGGGCGCCACAGTGACACATGTCAAAGGGTTGAAAATGAAGATCTAATTCACTGAACTACCTCTCCAGTGTCCCCCCCCTCTATTCCTCCCTCTCTCCACTCATCCCTCCCTTCCCTTGTCAGAGGGCTTGTCTTCCGTCTTTCTCAGTGGATGCCTGTCACGGGGATGGTGACGGATCTAGGAGAAACGTTTTTTCGTTTTTGACAACTGAATTCTTGTTTGGGTTGCACACTAAATTGAAACGCCGAATCTAAATGGGAAAGAGAACGCAGAGTCAAAATGTCAAGTAGACAAAATCAATTCAACGTTGTCTGACTCTCCTGATGCACCGTGTTGGATTATGAAGAGACTGCTGTGTCCCTCCTTTTGTCATTTTATTATATATTGTAATTTAATAGGGACACATTACACCTGTCAGGAGGGGACAAATAGCCTTGCTCTTGTCAACAGGGAAGGGTATTAAAAGTTCACTCATGACTTTTCCCTGGACAACAGCCTGTGTGTGTGTGTGTGTGTGTGTGTGTGTGTGTGTGTGTGTGTGTGTGTGTGTGTGTGTGTGTGTGTGTGTGTGTGTGTGTGTGTGTGTGTGTGTGTGTGTGTGTGTGTGTGTGTGTGTGTGTGTGTGTGTGTGTGTGTGTGTGTGTGTGTGTGTGTGTGTGTGTCTGCCTGTCATAGGCCCACCAATGTAGCTTACATTGTCCAGGGAAATTAAACCTTGGCAAACTGATTTATATGTCACTGTGCAAAAACACTATTTTTCATCTTTACCCACCACTAATCTCAAAAAGAGGAAACAGTTGTAGTCGAAAAAATAGAGAGAGTGAACAAATGTGAACAATGATGAAGGCCAGTGACGAAGATGCTGGTGACTTGCTGATGCCAGCCTGGTGTGTTCATTCAATATGGAATTGTCCGGATGGATAGCTGTATATTGCATCTCAAAGAAGAGAGCAACGCAATCTCCAGGATGTGACGTTCCCACAGAACCCTGGGAGCACAGGTGTGAAGGACATGAAAACTTGACTGGACTAAATGGATGTTACTGTGTGAATGAATGTTTGGTTTATTTTAAGAGTTCATAAAGAGCTGTGAATAGAGATGTTGTATGTTTTCTGGTTGATGTATTTTTAAAGTGACTGGATTGAAATTGTACGTTGGGTTGACTTGTTATCAGGCACCTTCCTGTTGTCCGGTCATAACATGAAAATTGAGTTGATTAGATTAGAATCTGGATGTGTTGTTCATGTGTTTTGTTTTCACTGGCAAAGTGCAAAGAAATATGAATTCAGGTTGGGGGGTGAGTCCCCGCTTGAACTTGGTTAAAAGGGGGGCAGTGAATTCGCTCATAGTTCCTGTGTATCAGACAGACTTAGTTTATTCTCTTAGAGATTTACTCTAAACTGAAGATAACGGGAAACTGTGTTAAGTCTGATTTAGTTGATAGTCTGTGGTAGTCTGTAACGTATCATGTATTTCATGTACACCGTAATGGTTTGAGTGTGACTTATTGAGCGTCTAATAAATCCTATTAGTTGAATTGAGTAAATGCATTCCTCGTTTTGCAAAGTAATTCCTTGATTGACCTATACATTCATCATTTAGTGGTAAATGTTATTCACACTACACGTACCATATATTCTTAGCCTCTAACTGTGCAGCTCTGAGCGAAGGTAAACTCTATAATTTAACGCTAGGACATCGATCGCAATATATCACCTCTTTGTTTCTCAGCCTCTTAATAATTCCATAAACAGTTATGTTGAACACGTGTAATTTATAGTATTCTGAGTGCTGATGCAAGGGTCGGACACGCCTATGGGGTCGATAGCATTTATTCACATAATAATGGAGTCAGATTGATGAATGGAAGTTCATTGTCATTCAATACACTTTTAACCTACTACACATTCTTTAAGCAATGAGGTAAAAAACAGCGTGGAGAATGTAGAAGAGGAGGAGAATGTGTTGGTGGGATTATTGTAATAGCTTTCTAATGGAATGCCAGTGTTTTCCCTATAGAGATCCATGGCGGCTGTCGCGATGGCCGGAGAGGGACGGTGGTGGCTTGTTCGCAGCTGGTGGCTTTACAGCGTACAGATGACATACGACATGTGGGGGTCTCTGTGCAGGGGTAGAAGGAGGTTTATCAGATGTCTAGGATAATACACCATGTCCAGCCATGGGTCTGTAGGGAGTCCGGGTAGACGGAGAGCCCACCCCAGAACAGACTCACTGTCACTCGGGTTTGAGGGCTATTAAGACCCCTCTGGCTGGTTCTACAGGTCACCATGGACGTGATGGAGTAGAGGTGGTTTGTCCCGCCCAGGAGAAAGGTAGCATATTGCTTTTTTTCATGTTTTATATATATATATATATATATATATATAGGGCGCGAATAATAGAGGAGGTTGCCTCTGACGACCAGTGTTGAACACATACTAGTGCATTGGGGCATGCCAGACATCTGTTTAGTGGAAAATGACATTTATCTATGCTGTAAATTACCTTTCGTATGTATTAATATGTGAGCAAGGACAACTCTTATAACTCTTAAGGCCAAAAGTATGTGGTCGTCGAACATCTCATTCCAAAATCATGGGCATTAATATGGCGTTGCTTCTATTTAGCCACAAGAGCATTAGTGAGGTCCGACACTGATGTTTGGCGTTTAGGCCTGATTCGCAGTTGGCTTTCCAATTCCTCCCAAAGGTGTTCGATGGGGTTGAGGTCAGGCCAGTCAAGTTCTTCCACACCGATCTCGACAAACCATTTCTGTGTGGACCTCGCTTTGTGCACGGGTCATTGTCATGCTGAAACAGGAAAAGGGCCTTCTCCAAACTGTTGCCACAAAGTTGGAAACACAGAATCTTCCGGAATGTTATTGTATGCTGTGACGTTAAGATTTCCCTTAACTGGAACTAAGGGGACTAACCCGAACCATTAAATACAGCCCCAGACCATTATTCCTCCTCCTCCAAACTTTACAATGGGCACTATGCATTCAGGCAGGTAGAGTTCTCCTGGCATCCGCCAAACCCAGATCCGTCAGTCAAACTGCCAGATGGTGAAGCGTGATTCATCACTCCAGAGAATGTCTTTCCACTGCTCCAGAATGATGGCGAGATTTACACCACTCCAGCCAGTCCTTGACATTGCTCATGGTGATCTCAGGCTTGTGTGCGGCTGCTCGGCCATGGAAACCCATTTCATGAATCTCCCGTTGAACAGTTATTTTGCTGACGTTGCTTCTAGAAGCAGTTTGGAATTTGGTAGTGAGTGTTGCAACCGAGGACACTGGCCTGTCCCGTTCTGTGAGCTTGTGTGGCCTACCACTTCGCGGCAGAGCCGTTGTTGCTCATAGACGTTTCCACTTCACAATAACAGCACTGACAATTGACCGGTGCAGCTCTAACAGGGCAGAAATTTGACAAACTGACTTATTGGAAAGGTGGCATCCTATGACGGTGCCAAGTTGAAAGTCACTGAGCTCTTCAATAATTCAGTAAGTCTACTGCCAATGTTTGTCTATAGAGATTGCATGGCCGTGTGCTCGATTTTATACACCTGACAGCAACGGGTTTGGCTGAAATAGCCAAATCCACAAATGTGATGGGTTGTCGACATATTTTTGGACATCTAGTGTGCATACAACCATTGACAGACATATCTCAGAAACGATGCATTCGAAGAGGTGTCATTCAGACCTGGGTTCAAATAGTATGTGATTCCTCTCAAATACGTTGAGCTTGCCTGACACAATGGACCCAATGTAGTAGTCCCAAAAGTACAAATCCCGCCCATCTGGCACTCCATGCAGGCTCAATCAAACACCCCAAGCATTTGAATGAACACTCATACAACTTGAACCCAGCTTTCATATATTATTACTGTTTCCACAGTACTGATCAGCATACCCGACCCCCTTCACGCTCAGGAGGGTTATCCCATTGCTGTGTATTAAAGGGGAGTTAGCAAGAGTGTGGAACATGTACATCACCTGTTCTATAGACAGAATAAATCTAGAATCCTGGCACCACTTGTTCCCTTTAATAGTGGCTGGTGTAGAGTGGCTGGGCACATTAATCAGTCCAAAGACAATATCCATCTGTCATGCAGGAAAAGAGCTTTCAACGGTGGGGTGCCTCAAGGTGTTGGCACGGACGCCAATGCTTGTTGTCTCTCATTACTTCTGGCCATTTCGTCTGCGTTGTCATCCAGAAAGAGAGGCTGGGCTGGGAAAAGAGGTGAGAGAGTGTGGCCTAAGGGACTGGGACATCTCAACGGGCTAAACGGCTTTCGCCACTTGAGGGCGCAATGCTTGTTGCTGAGCTATACAATAAATGTACACTCTAGAGTTCAGCTGCCATGATGAGTTAACGCGGACAGTACTTTTAAAATGTTCTATTTGGCTCTGCTTTGACTCACATCTCTTGTGATGCAGATAGATGTTCCTTTCTGTCTATCACTCTATAACTAGCATTAGCATTAGCATTAGCATTAGCTTATACATGTCAAATGTGTTGTTCGATAAGAACAAACGTATCAAAGCTGTTTTTCTGAGGTAATCCAAGTTGAAGTTTGACGATGACACTTAAAGTATCTATTTCCCCCTGCCAACCTAGACACACACAACAGCAAAGTAGCAGCCCTGCATGCTATATTGAATTGTAGTGTTTACAAAAATATTACAGTTCCCCCACCCATAACTCCTTGGCGTAAGATGTTGCATAAATCCATGAAATTGAATTACAGCAAACTCCAGTGTGTTCGTCAATATTTCAACCATTCACATTATGGCCACTTATTGGATGTCTCCCTGTCCTCTGTAACACTATGCATATATCCATCTCTCTGTTTGACTTGTATTGTGGAGTGATAGATTCAGCTGGGTCTAAGCAGTGGCACAATGACCTTCATACATGTGTAATAGATATAGCAGCAGAGAGGAGGAAAGAGAGGAGGAGAGAGAGGAGAGAGAGGGAGAGAGAGAGGCGGAGAGAAAGGAAGAGAGAGAGGAGGAGAGAGAAGGAGAGAGGAGAGAGAAGGAGGAGAGAGAGGGGGAGAGAAAGGAAGAGAGAGAGGAGGAGAGAGAAAGAGGAGAGAGGAGGATAGAGGAGGAGAGAGGAGAGAGAAGGAGGAGAGAGAGAGGAGAGAGGAAAGAGGAGGAGAGGAGGAGGATAGAGAGGGGGAGAGAAAGGAAGAGAGAGAGGAGGAGAGAGAAGGAGGAGAGTGGAGGATAGAGGAGGATAGAGGAGGAAAGAGAGGATAGAGGAGGAGGAGAGAGAGAGGAGAGAGGAGGAGAAGAGGATATAGGAGGATAGAGGAGGAGAGAGAGGATGGAGGAGAGGAGGTGGAGAGAGGAGGAGAGATGAGGATAGAGGATAGAGGAGGAGAGAGGAGAGAGGAAAGAGGAGGAGGAGCGAGAGAGGAGAGAGGAGAGAGGAGGAGGAGGAGAGAGGATGAGGAGAGAAAGGAGCTGCTGTAACAGGCTAAAATGATGAGAGATGATATGACCTACTGGATAGCAGTTGTGTGTGTGTGTGTGTGTGTGTGTGTGTGTGTGTGTGTGTGTGTGTGTGTGTGTGTGTGTGTGTGTGTGTGTGTGTGTGTGTGTGTGTGTGTGTGTGTGCGTGCGCGTGTGTGTGTGTGTGTTGTATTAGCATTTCATATATTAGTGTCAAAAGGAAAATAAATATTCATATTTAGCCATAATAGCATGTTAATACCCATAAGGCCATATAACTCTATAAATGGAAAACTATTTCATCTAGCGGGCGTTCTGACCTGGCAGCCTTCAATTGGTTACCTGTAGACATGGACAGCTGAGTTCATGTCCTCTTCCCTCAAGAGATGCTTTAACCGTTGGAAACCACTCATATCATCTATTCCATATTAATAATGCATTGGCTTTTGAAATCACATAGTTCAAAAAAATGGAAATGCATCCCAACAACTGTCTTTTTTTTTACACGTAGAAATAAAAATAACAAGCACTCTCTCTGTTTTATGTTTTATGTTTTTGGATAAATTAGCATACGCCCACTCACCTGTAATGTGATCAGTAAAGTTGTGAACAGGGTTGATGATGTACCTGAAAGGTCTACCTAAGGGGGGGGGGGGGGGGGTTGATGCCCTGTCCTGCCAAACAACCCCCACCACCGTGTTAGCAACACTCACAGCTCTCCTCAAAGTCCCCCCCCCTCCTCCCCCCTGCCCTCTGCCTCGTCACCCTTTCAAACAACAACATCTCTCCCTGCGGGGTTGGGAGCGAGGTTGGCAGGCGTTGCGAAAGCTTGTTTTGTCTCCCAAAGCTTTTTGAATGTCAAAAGGTGGCCAATCTTATTTTTTTTACCTGTTTAATTAGAGAATGCTTATCATAGCCGCATGCCGCATGCACTGTGCCTCGACAGGGTGGCAACACCCCAGTGTTGTAAAATTAATTATATCACTAATGTGGACCTGGTGCATGTGAAATAGCTGAACTCTACCCAAATAGCTCATTAATCTCCAGACATCCACTACTGGGTTAGGTGAAGTGGTCCTGAATTTCAATACCCACCCTCGCCATCCGTAACCTTTCTCTCTCAGCCGAGGGGAACAGTGGAGAGCTAGAGAGGTAGAAAGGTAGGGGAACTGTGGAGTGTTAGAGAGGTAACGAGGAATCATCTCTGTCTCTCTACTGGCTCTATATCTCTCTCACTTTGAGCCAGGCGGTAATATACACCTACGCACACATACATGGACACACATAATGTGTTTTCTCCACACATACACACTTTCAAAGACTCGCAAGTGGAGCAACTGAATGCAAAGTGCTCAATGTACTCTGAATATATATATATATAAAAAAAGGGAAACTGACTGCAGAAGAATAATGTGAAAAGTCCCCAATGCAACTCACTGGGCCCCAGAAGAGCTGATGTACCCTATATGTACCTTATTTTAGAATGATCAAAGAATGAAAAATCACCCTCCTATTATTTAAAACAATGTCACCCCCAAACCCAAAGCAATTTCTCAGTAATATTTTAAAATGGTCCTTATGTTGGAAGTAGCTTCCAAAACTAGAAGCTAGTCTCCTAAGCATAACACTGCAATGCATTTCCCCCAGTGGCCTAACACACAATCAAAAGTACTGCGATATCTCAGTGCACATTTTGCAGCATCCCAAAATAAAATATCCGATGCATGATCCTTGGGAATTAAAAAAAAAAAACATTAATGAACAAAAAAAAGGGTAAAATAGAAAAAAATAATAAAAAGAGCTCGTTATCAGAGAGAACAAAGTCACCCCGACCCCTCAACAAACCCAAAGCCTGATTATCAATCCAAAACAAGATCCAGTGTTCCTCATTAAGTGGTCCCCTGGGGCAGTTCAGAGGGATGGAAGGGGGACTTTTAACTGGAGTTCCTAGTCAAAGAAAGGTGCTTAGGAATGCACAGCGTCATGTCCAACTCTACCTGGAGACCACTGCGTGGCTACTCACTGTGTGCTATTAGAACTATTATCTCAAAGTCATTGATTGGTACTTTGGTGCTGGACTTTCACCCATTTTAAAACACAGTTTCTGTCCATCAGTTGAATGTTCTAGTCTTGTTATTCTGTCTTTTAAATATGTTCCGAAGTTATTTGGCGAAGCCTTTTATTTCACTGTTTAGACTTTGTTGGACAAAACCAGCTTTAGACTACTTCTTTAGAATCTTTACACTTCTTCTTTAGAATCTTTACACTACTTCTTTAGAATCTTTAGACTACTTCTTTAGAATCTTTACACTTCTTCTTTAGAATCTTTACACTTCTTCTTTAGAATCTTTACACTACTCCTTTAGAATCTTTAGACTAATTCTTCAGAATCTTTACACTTCTCCTTCAGAATCTTTACACTTCTTCTTTAGAATCTTTACACTACTTCTTTAGAATCTTTACACTACTTCTTCAGAATCTTTACACTTCTCCTTCAGAATCTTTACACTTCTTCTTTAGAATCTTTACACCTCTTCTTTAGAATCTTTACACTTCTCCTTTAGAATCTTTACACTTCTCCTTTAGAATCGTTAGACTACTTCTCAGAATCTTTACACTACTTCTTTAGAATCTTTACACTTCTTCTTTAGAATCTTTACACTTCTCCTTTAGAATCTTTACACTGCTTCTTTAGAATCTTTACACTACTTCTTTAGAATCTTTACACTTCTTCTTTAGAATCTTTAGACTAATTCTTCAGAATCTTTACACTTCTCCTTTAGAATCTTTAGACTACTTCTTCAGAATCTTTCGACTAATTCTTCAGAATCTTTACACTTCTCCTTTAGAATCTTTAGACCACTTCTTCAGAATCTTTACACTTCTCCTTTAGAATCTTTACACTTCTCCTTTAGAATCTTTCGACTACTTCTCAGAATCTTTACACTTCTTCTTTAGAATCTTTACACTTCTTCTTTAGAATCTTTACACTTCTCCTTTAGAATCTTTATACTTCTTCTTTAGAATCTTTAGACTAATTCTTTAGAATCTTTACACTTCTTCAGAATCTATAAACTTCTTCTTTAGAATATTTAGACTTCTTCTTTAGAATCTTTACACTTCTTCTTTAGAATCTTTACACTTCTTCTTCAGAATCTTTACACTTCTTCTTCAGAATCTTTACACTACTTCTTTAGAATCTTTACACTTCTTCTTTAGAATCTTTACACTACTTATTTTGAATCTTTAGACTAATTATTTAGAATTTTTATATGACTTCTGTGTTAGTTACAGCTCTTTAGTGGTGTGAAGAGTCATCAAACACAAGAAGGTCCTACAGTGTCCTGGAAGAGTTACTTTCAGTTGAGTGGCACAGTGGTCTAAGGCACTGCATCTCAGTGCTAGAGCCGTCACATACAGACCCTAGTTCGATTCCAGTCTGTATCACAACCGGCCGTGATTGGGAGTCCCATCGGGCGACGAACAAGTGGCCCAGCATCGTCCAGGTTAGGATTTGGCCGGGGTAGGCCGTCATGGTAAATACGGATGTGTTCTTAACTGGCTTGCCTAGTTAAATAAAGGTTAAATGAATAAAAAATACAAAATCCAGGGAAGTCCTTCTGACTAGGCTTTAGGACCATAGTCAAATGCCAATGTTGTCAGGGGAGTTGAACATCGACCACACAGGGTGAAAAATTTGTTAGACTGGTGAGGGAAGGTTGAAACAATAACCCTTCTATTGGCAGTTACTCTTACCCCTCACCAAATGCCTTTGAAGGCGGTGTCAGGTGACAAGTACACTAGGCTTATTATGTGTGTAAGTGTGTAAGTGTGTGTGTGTGTGTGTGTGTGTTTGTGTGTTGATCAGTAATTCTCAGGCTTAGGATCCCCATACAGAGTCGCTCCCTAGGCCTCATTCAAGCCTAGTTGAATGACTACCTACACTCCCTAGGCCCCAGTCAAGCCTTGTTGGTTGACTACCTACACTCCCTAGGCCCCAGTCAGGTCTTGTTGGTTGACTACCTATGCTCCCTAGGCCCCAGTCAGGCCTTGTTGTGTGTTGTGTCAACCAGTTCCATGAGGAATGCTTTTCCCGCAGTCTTGAAGAGTTCCCACATATACTGAGCACTTGTTGGCTGCTTTATCTTAACTCTGCGTTCCAACTCATCCTAAACCATCTTCATTGGGTTGAGGTCAGGTGATTGTGGATGCCAGGTCATCTGATGCAGCACTCCATCACTTTCCTTCTTGGTCAAATAGCACTAACACAGCCTGGAGGTGTGTTTTGGGTCATTACTTTCCTAACCCTACCACCCCTCCCCTAATTGAAATAAACTAATAGACAACAATAGTTAGGCTTCTACTTCCAGTTTATACATACATTTTTTTACAGACACGGTACATTTCACATAAGTTATCTTTCTTTATTTGTTTTTAGTCCCATCCTTCAGCTACCTGTGCTTAACATGTATGACTGTAGCCTTTAGTGAGAGGTTCAACCTGTGCTTAACAGGTCATATTTGTACTGAATGCCATTTCCTTCCATCATCACTTCATAATTTAATCAGAGTTGCCAATGCAGAAGGGAACATTACATGTGTCTATTCTTGGAAACGAGTTCTCACCTGCAGTCACTAACAAAGTCAAGGATTAATGAAGTGAAGGACTTTTATTAACCTCTCTCTCTCTCACACATACACACACACACGTGCACACACACGTGCACACACACAAAGAAACACACACACACGTAGCTCTGTTAGCGAAAACTGTTAAATGACTGTGGAGAGCCCTTCACAGTCATTGACATCCTGTTCCTGGGGCACTTGTTGGCCTAGTCTGTTCCTGGGACTGCAATGGGGCACTTGTTGGCCTAGTCTGTTCCTGGGACTGCACTGTGGCACTTGTTGGCGCTAGTCTGGGACTGCAATGGGGCACTTGTTGGTGCTAGTCTGTTCCTGGGATGGTAATGGGGCACTTGTTGATGGTAATCTGTTCCTGGGACTGCAATGATGCACTTTTTGGCGCTAGTCTGCAGTGTTTTGTTCGAGACCACCTAAAGTGAGACTGATTCAAGACCAAGAAAGGAGCAAATCGAGACCGAGTCAAGACCGAGACTGGGAGAAGTCAAGACCGAGTCCGAGAGGGGGACAAGGGATCTGAGATAAGACCGAGACCTGAGACCTGAAAAATGCGAATCCAATTCAAGACCACGATTGCAATTTTGTCAAATCACCACCAAAATGGCGCCGGAGAAGAAGGAAGACATTTTACGTGCCACCAACCGATTGTGTTTTTTGTTTGTTAATTAGCGTTATTTGTAACTTATTTTTTTCTTATTTAGTACATAAAGTTGCCGCTACCGTCTCTTATGACCGAAAATAACTTCTGGACATCAGGACTGCGATTACTCACCACGGACTGACAGAATTCTTTTTTATTGAGTCTGACGAGTCCAACTCAAACAATACTGCTTGCTCTGGAACAGGCGCAGATTCCCGTGATTTGCGTGAAGAAGGTGGAGAAAGAGGGTCCAGAGGTCGGGCTGCCTTCTGAGAATTCGTAGGCAATCGAATAAACCCCCACTTCCTTCCATTCTGCGAGCAAACGTGCAATCTATAGACAATAAAATGGATGACCTACGAGGAAGATTAAACTACCAACGGGACATTCAAAACTGTAACATCTTATGCTTCACGGAGTCGTGGCTGAACGACGACACTATTAACATACAGCTGGCTGGTTATACGCTGCACCGGCAGGATAGAACAGCGGCGTCTGGTAAGACAAGGGGCGGCGGACTATGTATTTTTGTAAATAACAGCTGGTGCACGATATCTAAGGAAGTCTCGAGCTGTTGCTCGCCTGAGGTAGAGTATCTCATGATAAGCTGTAGACCACACTATCTACCTAGAGAGTTTTCATCTATATATTTCGTAACTGTACATACCACCACAGTCAGAGGCTGGCACTAAGACAGCATTGAATGAGCTGTATTCCGCCATAAGCAAACAAGAAAACGCTCACCCAGAAATAGCCCTCCTAGTAGCCGGGGACTTTAATACCGGGAAACTTAAATCCATTTGACCAAATTACAATCAGCATGTTAAATGTGCAACCAGAGGGGAAAACAACTCTGGTCCACCTTTACTCCACACACAGAGACGCATACAAAGCTCTCCCTTGCCCTCCATTTGGCAAATCTGACTAATTCTATCCTCCTGACTCCTGCTTTCAAGCTAAAATTAAAGCAGGAAGCACCAGTAACTAGATAAATAAATAAGTGGTCAGATGAAACAGATGCTAAGCTACAGGACTGTTTTGCTAGAACAGACTAGAATATGTTCCGGGATTCCTCCGATGGCATTGAGGAGTACACCACATCAGTCATTGGCTTCATCAATAAGTGCATCGATGACGTGCCAATTCCAATCAGGATATTTATTTTCTGGTCTCTGGGGAGATAAATCTAGCTAGCAGGTCAGCCATTGGCTAGGCCATCATAAGCTAAATAGAGGCATCTGCTATTCAACTGTATTAGGGCAACATTTTGGAGTGATAGTGGAATTAACCAATCACATTTTGACTTAATGAATGGACCATTTTTACAAAAACTTCTGCCTTCTTGAAGGCCAAAAGGTCACTGGGCAAGAGTAAACAGTAGTTGTCTAATGGTCTAACTAGATAGCTTTTGTTGTTGACTAGTTTGCAGTGGCTGCAGCAGGTGTTATCAAAGAGGATGTTGTTGCTAATTTGTTAGCTTCTCTCTTTTCCCAAAACATTTTCAATTGATCATAATCTGGTGAGTGGAACTGTGCTTTTTATTGCAATGATCTCTTTGAAAATAGCTTAAATGTGTGAAAAATTGTTGCATTTAAAGTGGAACTGAAAGCATTTTAGCAAAATTAAATCTTATTACAATCCATTCATATACACCCACAGAAATAATATGACCGTTTTTTAAACATTTTCTGACAAGCGACCACTTAGATATGGTCATTTTCATGTTTTCGTGAATTCTTAGAATGTTTGGGAATTACTTGTACTAAGGCATTTGTGAAAATTCTCGAGGAATATAACATGGAAAGTGGCTGTGCAGTTGGACAATTAATAGACACTGCAGTAAATAAAACCGGAAAAAAAACATCTGTCGCAAACTTTTGGCAGACCAACTACAGTGCATTCGCAAAGTATTCAAACACCTTTTTCAACATTTTATTATTTTATAAAAAAATATATTTAACCTTTATTTAAAAAGGCATGTCAATTAATTGGTCTTGCTGTTGGACGTACATGCTGACATATCACCAAGTAGACTACGTTTTCTACTGTGATTGGTCAACAACGATGGCGCTAATTGAAAAATAGAGCAAAAATCCTATTTTCTTGGCCAAGCAGCTTTCAAGTGCACGACACCGCTGATTGATCCTCCTAGGTAGAATTCTGATATAATTTTTTTTTTAATTATCTACACAAAATACCCCATAATGGGTTGGATGGGGAGCATTGATGCACAGCTATTTTCAGGTCTCTCCAGAGATGTTCGATCAGGTTCAAGTCCAGGCTCTGGCTGGGCCACTCAAGGACATTCAGAGACTTGTCCCGAAGCCACTCCTGTGTTGTCTTGGCTGTGTGCATTGGGTCATGTTCCTGTTGGAATGTGAACCTTCGCCCCAGTCTGAGGTCCTGAGCGCTCTGCTGGAGGTTTTCATCAATAATCTTTCTCTACCTTGTTCCGTTCATCTTTGCCTCGATGCTGACTAGTCTCTCAGTCCATGCCACTGAAAAACATCGCCACAGCATGACGCTGCCACCACCATGCTTCACCATAGGGATGGTGCCAGGTTTCCTACAGACGCTTGGCATTCAGGCCAAGAGTTCAATCTTGGTTTCATCAGACCAGAGAATCTTGGTCTGAGAGTTTTGGTGCCTTTTGGCAAATTCCAAGCGGGCTGTCAACTGCCTTTTACTGAGGAGTGGCTTCCGTCTGGCCACTCTACCATAAAGGCCTGATTGGTGGAGTGCTGCAGAGATGGTTCTCCCATCTCCACAGAGGAACTCTGGAGCTCTGTCAGAGTGACCATCGGGTTCTTGGTCACCTCCCTGATGAAGGCTGTTCTCTCCTAATGGCTCAGTTTGGCTGAGTGGCCAGCTCTTGGAAGAGTCTTGGAGGTTTCAAACGTATTCCATCCAAGAATGATGGAGGCCACTGTGTTCTTGGGGACCTTCAATACTGCAGAAATGTTTTGGTACTCTTCCCCAGATCTATGCCTTGACACAATCCTGTCTCGCAGCTCTTAGGACAATTCACTCAACCTCAAGGCTTGTTTTTATTTTGGTCAACTGTGGGACCAACTGAGTCCAATCAAGTTATAGAAACATCTCAAGGATGATCAATGGAAACAGGATGCACCTGAGCTCAATTTCGAGTTTCATAGCAAAGGGTCTGAATACTTATATAAATAAAGTATTTCTGTTTTTATTTTTATAAATTTGCAAAGAATTCTAAAAACCTGTTTTTGCTTTGTCATTATGGGGTATTGTGTCTAACTTGCTGAGGAAAATAACTGATTTAATCAATTTCAGAATTTCAATTTCAATCAATTTCACTCTAGCTAGCTAGCTGGCTGGCAAACACTGTAAGTTTATAAAGTCACGTTTAATACATTTTTGGATTAACTTCTTATGGCTGGGGGCAGTATTGAGTAGCTTGGATGAATAAGGTGCCCAGAGTAAACTGCTCGCTACTCAGACCCAGAAACTAAGCTATGTATATTATTAGTGGATTTGGATAGAAAACACTCTGAAGTTTCTAAAACTGTTTGAATGATGTCTGTGAGTATAACATAACTCATATGGCAGGCAAAAACCTGAGAAAAAATCCAACCAGGAAGTGGGAAATCTGAGGTTTGTAGGTTTGCCTATCCAAAATACAGTGTCTATGGGGTCATATTACACTTCCTCAGGCTTCCACTAGATGTCAACAGTCTTTAGAACGTTGTTTGATGCTTCCACTGTGAAGGATGAGGGAATAAGAGCTGATTGAGTCAGGGCTCTGGCAGAGTGCCACGAGCTCACTCATGCACGCCCCCGTGAGACTTAGCTGCGTTCCATCGCATTTCTACAGACAAAGGAATTCTCCGGTTGAAACATTATTGAAGATTTATGTTAAAAACATCCTAAAGATTGATTCTATACATCGTTTGACATGTTTCTACGGACTGTAACGGAATTTTTTGACTTTTCGTCTGGCCTGCGCGTCATCAATTTGGATGTTGTAACTAAACGCACGAACAAAAAGGAGGTATTTGGACATAAATTATGGACGTTATCGAACAAAACAAACATTTATTGTGGAACTGGGATTTCTGGGAATGCATTCTGATGAAGATCATCAAAGGTAAGTGAATATTTATAATGCTATTTCTGAATTTTTATAATGCTATTTCTGACTATTTCTGACACAACATGGCGGGTACCTGTATGGCTTGTTTTGGTCTCTGAGCACTGTACTCAGACTTTTGCATGGTGTGTTTTTTCCGTAAAGTTTTTTTGAAATCTGACACAGCGGTTGTATTAAGGAGAAGTTTATCTAAAGTTCCATGTAAAACACTTGTATCTTTTATCAAGGTTTATTATGAGTATTTCTGTGAAATGATGTGGCTCTCTACAAAATCACCGGATGTTTTGGAGGCAAAACATTACTGAACATAACGCGCCAATGTAAACTAAGATTTTTGGATATAAATATGAACTTTATCAAACACACAATGTATTGTGTAACATGAAGTCCTATGAGTGTCATCTGATTAAGATCATCAAAGGTTAGTTATTAATTTTATCTCTTTCTGCTTTTTGTGACTCCTCTCTTTGGCTGGAAAAATGGCTGTGTTTTTCAGTGACTAGGTACTGACCTAACATAATCAGATGGTGTGCTTTCGTCGTAAAGCCTTTTTGAAATCGAACACTGTGGTGGGATTAAAAACAAGTTTATCTTTAAAATGTGGTAAAATACTTATATGTTTGAGGAATTTTAATTATGAGATTTCTGTTTGAATTTGGCGCCCTGCACTTTCACTGGCTGTTATCAAATCGATCCCGTTAACGGGATCTCAGCCATAAGAAGTTTTAAGCATTTCTGTTGCATGTAAATACGTTTTATGCATGCTTATGGTGTGCGTACATGCACATACGATTCACTTTTCGCCCATCGATAATGTATGTTTTTTTTGTTGCTATTGTCCCTTCGTGTGTGAAGGCAGTACCCGCTTTGACTAGTGGGACAAGTGCATGCTCGGTAACCCATCGCTGTCTGTCTGGAAAACACTTAAAGTGTCTTTTCACAGACTCCCGGTAGGAAGACGTATTGGGATGTAATAGCTTGGTGATTGACTGACAAGGGGCTTTATATAACAACACCAGGCTGCTTCAGCACACAGGGGAGGGAAGAGGGGTTCAGCTCTGACCATATCAGACACATAGACGAGATTAAATGGGGATGAGGAAGAGTAAAGTCCATTGGAATGACAGCTGAAGAGGACATGTATGGATAAATAGCATCCGCAGTCAAATGGGCCATGCAATACATCAGCCATAACAATCTAACAAGGTTGTTTAGCATGGGATGTAATCAATATTTAGGTTGTTATCAGGTATCAAGACACTCCTCTGAACAAATTTGTTTACACCAAGGTAACAGGTTTAGATCCATTTGGAACAGGCTTAGAACATTCTGGAACAGGTTTGGAAACTTCTGGAACAGGCTTAGAACCTTCTAGAACAGGCTTAGAACCTTCTGGGACAGGCTTAGAACATTCTGGAACAGGTTTAGAACATTCTGGGACAGGTTTAGAACCTTCTGGAACAGGCTTAGAACCTTCTGGAACAGGCTTAGAACCTCCTGGAACAGGTATAGAACATTCTGGGACATAGAAAGAGTGAAGGATATGGTGTGAGAGAAAGACAATGGGAAAACAGGGTGTGGAGAAGATCTGAACGGGATCCCTTGTCTCGGTATTCCACAGCCTGTTTCCATCAGTGTAGCAGAGCAATAGCACTAGATGTGTGATGCTTTGCTCAGGCACTATTTTCACCTCATCCTGGATGCTACTTCCACCGTGAATTACGTCACGAGGGGAGCGTGAGGTGCGGGTATAGTGGGTCTCAAGCTCTTCTGGTTTATACCATGCTCACCAGAAGGCCATTAGTGCCTGAGAGGAAAACGGTACAGGGTTGGAACAAACATTACTTACATACAGAAAACAAATGAAAGTCCATACTATGGGAAAGAGTATAATGTTGGGCCTTAGCAGTAATATTGGTCATCAAGACGCAGTAGCATTAGCAAAGTCACGTAACAGACATTCACCTCTAAATCAAATTTACATTCTAACAAAGGCATATTATGAAACGTGCAAAAAAATGTATTGCGTTACATGTGTCTCCCCCCAAGCGTAATGCCTTTGTTGTGTGTGTGTGTGTGTGTGTGTGTGTGTGTGTGTGTGTGTGTGTGTGTGTGTTCTCACTGCATGCATCCAGTACAGTTCTCTCCACCTGTTTCCTTCATCACTATGCTCAACCTTGTCCAAGGTTAATCTGTCACTCTTGGTGTGCATTGGCATTCATTCTTATCTGCCCCTAAACACTCAGCTGACTGTCTATCCACCCAATCACCACTCAGCTGACTGTCTATCCATCCAATCCCCACTCAGCTGGCTGTCTATCCACCCAATCACCACTCAGCTGACTGTCTATTGACCCAATCACCACTTAGCTGACTGTCTATTGACCCAATCACCACTCAGCTGACTGTCTATTGACCCAATCACCACTCAGCGAACTGTCCATTCACCCAGTCCACCTCTCAAACTGAATTGTCTTTGTAGGCTACACCGTAAATGAGCCTCCAACAAAGTGCAACCCCAAACATCTACTGATGACTTCACTTTCCCCTCAGAAATACAAGCAGCTTTTACTGTTTTAATCATAATGAGACAATGTGCATGAGCCTGGCATACTTAAGTAGTTGCCATCTCATGGTATGAATGGCTTCATTCCAGAATGAGAAAATGGCTGGTTATGGTATGCAAATTAGACAACATACTTGTAAGGTACAGTATGGAGTATGTCTTTTAAGTGTTTATTGTGTTGCGATTCGACAATAGTTAAATGAATTGAAGGGTTAGGTTCTGTGCTATGTGGTAATTAACATATCTTTGATGCAAAGAAGCTCAAGGGCTGAGGTACTTGTTTCCTGTTTCATGCTTTTCCTGTAAAAAGACTAGTTGAGTATCTGGAGCATGAGCATTTGTGGTTTGATTACAAGCTCAAAATTGCCAGAAACAAAGACGTTCTTCTGAAACTCGTCAGTCTATTCTTGATCTGAGAAATGAAGGCTATTCCATTTGAGAAATTGCCAAGAAACTGAAGATCTCGTACAACGCTGTCTACTACTCCCTTTACAGAACAACGCAAACTGGCTCTAACCAGAATAGAAAGAGGAGTGTGGACCTTCAATGATTCAGACATGTTGTGGTACCCTTCCCCAGATATGTGCCTCGCCACAATCTTGTCTCACAGCTCTAAGGACAATTCCTTCAACCTCAAGGCTTGGTTTTTACTCTGACATGCACTGTCAATTGTGGGACCTTATATAGACAGGTGTGTGCCTTTCCAAATCATGTCCAATCAATTGAATTTGCCACAGGTGAATCCAATCAATATGTAGAAACATCTCAAGAATGATCAATGGAAACAGCATGCACCTGAGCTCCATTTATTGTCTCATAGCAAAGGTTCTGAAAATGTATGTAAATAATGTATTTCTGTTTTTTATTTGTAATCAATTGGAAACTAAATCTAAAAAGCTGTTCTGACTGTTTTTATTTAATCCGTTTTACAATTAGGCTGTAACGTAACAAAATGCGGAAAATGTAAAGGGGTCTGACTACTTTCCGAAGGCACTGTAAGCAGTACCAGTCAAAAGTTTGGACGCACATACTCAATCCTATTTTCTACATTGTAGAATAATACTGAAGACACAGAAACTATGAATTTAGCACATATGGAATCATGTAGTAGAACAGGCAGTTAACCCACTGTTCCTAGGCCGTCATTGAAAATACAAATTTGTTCTTAACTGACTTGCCTAGTTAAGGTTAAATATATATTTTTTGTAAGTAACCAAAAAAGTGTTAAACAAAAAGTGTTTTAAACACCCTTTGCCTTGAAATTCTCTCAACCAGCTTCGTGGGGAATGACTTTCCTACAGTCTTGAACGAGTTTCCACATATGCTGAGCACTTGACAGCTTTTCCTTCACTCTAAGGTCCAACTCATCCCAAACCATCTCAATATGGTTGAGGTTAGGTGATTGTGGAGGCCATGTCATCTGATGCAGCACTCCATCACTCTCCTTCTTGGTCAAATAGCCCTTATACAGCCTGTAGGTGTGTTTTGGGTCATTGTCCTGTTGAAAAACAAATGATAGTCCCACTAAGCGCAAACCAGATGGGATGGTGTATCGCTGCAGAATGCTGTGGTAGCCATGCTGGTTAAGTGTGTCTTGAATTATATATTGTGAGCGGACCAAGTAATTGGGCGTCACTCTAAAGTGGGAAGGTGGAACAAACGAGTCAGGAGTAGGTTTCTTGATTGAACACAGTTCTATATTGAGGGCATTTGGTCAACACAAACACTCCAACATAATCAATGAAAATCTTCTTCTCCAGATCAAACAGGAACACAATACGATTGTCTTTAAACTATAATAAAAGTCACCGGATTGTCACCGTCTTAATGGTTCTTCATAGATAGCTCCTCTGTCTCGGTGGCCATCTTCCAGAGATAGTTCTTCCCCCCTCTCTGCTGGTTCCATACTCTCTCTTATAGGGGAAGGAGAATATCTCATTATTAGTGTCAGCTGTGCTTAATTGCCTCTGGTTACCTTGTCTCCCATGCCTTGTTGGGCTACCATCTGTGAGCCCAGCCTGCCCTCTGGTGGTCCTTCCACATACCTTCTCCCTCAGGACCGAACCGGAGGGTCGGGCGCCAGACGCACCGTCTTGGTCGCGTCGAGACAGCGCGTCTGCATTCCCGTTCCTCGATCCGGCTCTGTGGATGACATGGAAAGAGAACGGTTGTAAAGACAAAAACCATCTGGCTATTCTGTTGTTATTGTTTCTCTTACCAGCCATCCACGTGAGGGGCGCATGGTCAGTAACTAATGCAAACCTCCGACCCAGTAGGTAGTACCGGAGATAATCGAGGGCCCACTTAACCTGTTTGGGCTGCAAGGGGCAGTATTGAGTAGCCAGATAAAATGTGCCCATTTCAAACGGCCTCGTACTCAATTCTTGCTCGTACAATATGCATATTATTATTACTATTGGATAGAAAACACTTTCTAGTTTCTAAAACCGTTTGAATTATATCTGTGAGTCAAACAGAACTCATTTGGCACAAACTTCCTGATCAGGAAGTAGAAAGTCTGAAATCGATGCTCTGTTCTACTTCCTGCCTATACATGGGCATGATACGTAAGAGTCTACGTGCACTTCATAGACCTTCCCCTGGTTGTCAAGAGGCTGTGAGAGAAGAAATTTCGTGTTCATCTTGTTCTGAATTGGAATACAAGCTCTTTGTATGACGTGTCCCTCATTTCCGGTACTCTTGGCAGCGCCAGTTGGACAGTGGGATTGCCTTCTGTTTAGCTGCCGTTATGGACGACTACTATCTCCGGCTCGGATTTTATTTGATACATGTGACCATATCATCGTAAAGTATGTTTTTTCAATATAGTTTAATCAGATTATTGAAATTTTTTCGGGAGTTTTGCCGTGTTCCGTTCTCTGACTTTGTTGACGTTGGAGAGATCCGTGCCACTTGGCAAGTGCGCATGCTAAATGAAAAGGGAAAGTTGCCGTTCCAGATCCAAACAACGACTGTTCTGGACAAAGGACACCTTGTCCAACATTCTGACGGAAGATCACCAAAAGTAAGAAACATTTTATGATGCTATTTCTAATATCTGTCGTGCATGTGAACTGGTCGTCGGAGCCCAAGTGTTTCTGGCTATTGTGGCTACGCTAATATAACGCTACATTTTGTTTTCGCTGTAAAACACTTAATAAATCGGAAATATTGTCTGGAATCACAAGATGCCTGTCTTTCATTTGCTGTACACTATGTATTTTTCAGAAATGTTTTATGATGAGTAATTAGGTATTTGACGTTGGTGTCTGTAAATATTATGGCTGCTTTCGGTGCAATTTATGATTGTAGCTGCAATGTAAACTATGATTTATACCTGAAATATGCAAATTTTTCGAACAAAACATATGCTATACAATAAATATGTTATCAGGCTGTCATCTGATGAAGTTGTTTCTTGGTTAGTGGCTATTTATATCTTTATTTGGTCGAATTTGTGATAGCTACTGATGGAGTAAAAAACTGTTGGAGTAAAAAAAGTGGTGTCTTTTGCTAACGTGGTTAGCTAATAGTATTACATATTGTGTCTTCCCTGTAAAACATTTTAAAAATCGGACATGTTGGCTGGATTCACAAGATGTGTACCTTTCATATGCTGTATTGGACTTGTTAATGTGTGAAAGTTAAATATTTAAAAAATATATCTTTTGAATTTCGCGCCCTGCACTTTGAGCTGGCTGTTGTCATAAGTGTACCGACGTCGGGCTGCAGCCATAAGAAGTTAATGGCTAAGACCTCTTTCTCCACGGTAGCATACCTCTGTTCCCAATCGCTGAGCTTCCTACTTATGAAGAGAATCGGCTTCTCTGCTTCGCCTTTACCCTGAGCTAGTACGGCCCTGAGCCCCGTATCCGAGGCATCAACCTGCACAATGAACTCTTGTGAGAAGTCCGGAGCCTGTAGGACGGGATCAGAACACAGGCCATCTTTTAGCAATTGAAAGGCCTCTTCCGTCTCGTCTTTCCACTCTACCTGGTTTGGCAAGTTTTTCTTGATGAGGATTGTGAGGGGGTTGGCAATGGTTGCATATCCCGGGATAAAACGGCGATAATATCCCGTTATCCCTAAGAAGGCCCGAACGTCCCGCTTGGTCCGGGGTCGCGGCCAGTCCCGAATTGCCCTGGTCTTCTCTGCCTGTGGGCGTATTTTCCCATTCCCCACGGTGTACCCCAGGTATTCCGCTTCGGACAGGCCCAGGCAGCATTTATTTGGATTGGCCGTCAACCCTGTGGCTTCCAAACTCACGAGCATCACCCGTAATCGCAGGAGGTGACTATCCCAGGCCTCGCTGTGGATAACCACATCGTCTATGTACGCCGCTGCATACTCTTGATGGGGCCGGAGAATGGCATCCATGAGGCGTTGGAAAGTTGCAGCGGTACCATGCAGTCCAAAGGGCATCCTCACATACTGGAAGAGCCCCTCTGGTGTGGCGAAGGCAGTCTTTGGCCGATCCTCCGGAGCCACCGGCACTTGCCAATATCCCTTCGTCAAATCCAGGGTGGTGATGAACTTGGCCTTTCCTAAGCGCTCCAAGAGTTCATCCACGCGGGGCATGGGATACGCATCGAATGTAGAGATGGCATTCACGGCCCTAAAGTCGTTGCAGAGTCTCATACTACCATCGGATTTGGGGACCAGGACTATGGGACTGGACCACTCACTCGTCGATGGCTCGATCACACCCATCCTCAACATCTCCCTTACCTCGTTCTTAGCGATGACTCGGCGAGCCTCAGGAATCCTGTAAGGGCGGATATGCACCTTCTTGCCAGGTTCAGTGTGGATATGGTGGAACAGGACATCTGTTTGTCCTGGGAATGGAGAGAATATTCGACCGAAGTTCATAATCAGCTTGTCTAGCTGTCTTGACTGCTCTGGCAGGAGAGTTTGACCACGGCGCACCTGTGGTAGAGCCTCCGCTTTTCCTTTTCCCTCCAGGGCCATCAAAGCCACCTCTTCCTCTCTTCCATGGTACGTCTTCAACAGGTTTATGTGATAGAGTTGGACCTTCTTCCTTCTATCAGGTTGCTTGATGAGGTAATTGACTGGTGAGACCCTTTTCATTACCTCGTAGGGCCCTCTCCACTGTGCCAGCAAGCGATGTTCGGCCGTGGGCACGAGCACCATCACTTTCTCTCCCACGGTGAACTCACGGGGGGTCGCGGACTTATCATAGGCCCGGCCTTGGGTCCTTTGTGCCTTCTCCATATGCTCCTTGACTATGGGCCACACTGCTGACAGGCGGTCTCTCATCAGGGGTAATATGTTCTATTGTGGATCGAAAGGGGCATGGTTGGGTCTCCCAGGTCTCCTTGGCTAAGTCGAGGATCCCTCGACAGGGTCTGCCATAGAGCAATTCAAACGGAGAGAATCCAGTGGATGCTTGGGGTACTTCTCGCAGGGCAAACATTAAGTGTGGGAGAAGCATGTCCCAGTTTTTCCCGTCTCGGGACACCACTCTTCTCAACATGCTTTTAATCGTTTTGTTCAAGCGTTCACACAACCCGTCTGTTTGAGGGTGGAATATGCTTGTACGTATCGGTTGAACCTGATACAACCGACACAAGTCCTTCATCAACCAAGACATGAATGGGGTTCCCTGATCAGTTAAGATCGTCTTGGGGAGGCCCACCCGAGAGAACATCATGAATAATTCCTTGGCAATTCCCTTTGACGACATGTTACGCAGGGGTATGGCCTCCGGGAACTTGGTAGCATAATCTATGACCACTAGGATGTACTCGTGTCCTCTGGCGGATTTTGGGAGGGGTCCTACGAGGTCCATAGCTATGTGTTCAAAGGGAGTCTCTATGATGGGGAGAGGAATCAAAGGGTTACGTAGGTGTGGCCGTGGAGCTCTACGTTGACATTGATCACACGTCCTACAATACCTGGCCACATCCCGGGTGACCCGGGGCCAATAGAATCTCTGCATGATTCTGTCAATAGTCTTGTCTCGTGCCAGGTGTCCTCCTAGGACGTGGGAATGGGCTAACTGTAGAACTGTATCCCTGTATGGTCTAGGCACCATTAGTAATACCCCTTCGTCGTACGACCCAGTATCAGAGACCCCGCCTGATTGCATAGTAAGATGCAAGTAACAGCAAAGCACCCCCACACCATCACACCTCCTCCTCCATACTTCACGGTGGGAACCACACATGTGGAGATCATCCGTTCACCTACTCTGCATCTCACAAAGACACGGCGGTTGGAACCAAAAATCTCAAATTTGGACTCATCAGACCAAAGGACAGATTACCACCGGTCTAATGTCCATTGCTTGTGTTTCTTGGCCCAAGCAAGAAACACTATTTTTCTTATTGGTGTCCTTTGGTAGTGGTTTCTTTGCAGCAATTCGACCATGGAGGCCTGATTCACGCAGTCTCCTCTGAACAGTTGATGTTGAGATTTATCTGTTACTTGAACTCTGTGAAGTCATTTATTTGGGCTGCATTTCTGAGGTGCAGTTAACTCTAATGAACTTATCCTCTGCAGCAGACGTAACTCTGGGTCTTCCATTCCTGTGGCGGTCCTCATGAGAGCCAGTTTCATAATAGCACTTGATGCTTTTTGCGACTGCACTTGAAGAAACTTTCAAAGTTCTTGAGATTTTCCGGATTGACTGACCTTCATGTTTAAAGTAATGATGGTTGTTTCTCTTTCACTATTTGATCAGTTCTTGCCATAATGTGGACTTGGTCTTTTACCAAACAGGGCTATCTTCTGTATACCACCCCTACCGTATCACAACACAACTGATTGGCTCAAATGCATTAAGAAGGAAATAAATTCCACAAATTAACTTTTAACAAGGCACACCTGTTAATTAAAATGCATTCCAGGTGACTACCACATGAAGCTGGTTGAGAGAAGGCCAAGCGTATGCAAAGCTGTCATCATGGCAAAGGTTGGCTACTTTGAAGAATCTAATGGGGCGGTAAGCATCTTTGTTTAACACTTTTTTTGGTTACTACCTTATTCCATATCTGTTATTTAATATTTTTTATGTCTTCACTATTTTTCTACAATGTAGAAAATAGTAAAAATATAGACAAACCCTTACATGAGTAAGTGTGGTGTCCAAACATTTGACTGGTACGTATTTATATATTTCATATTTCAACTTACTATAAACTAGTTGTGTTAAAAGTAGTCTGACCATTAAATAAACACTGGAAACTTTTAACAGTAAATAAATTGATTGAAATAGGAACACGTTGCTTTTTTATTCTCAAAGAATGTTACACTTAACATGTGTATGGGTCCATGATTCCTTTTGCTAATGCATATAGTTTGACCGCAGTCCTACTCCAACTTCATTGATCACATGTTACGATCCATTCGGAGTCTCCAGGACCCATTGTGACTTACAGTAGCATCCCGAGTGAGGCTAAGAGGTCATCATCATACTGATACTGCGGAAGTAGACCAAACTCCTGAACAGCCAAGTTAACAATATGTGAGCTCTCTGAGAAGATACAAGCCAATGGTTGAGGGCCTCTCCAGTTATCTTCTGAGAAGATACAAGCCAATGGTTGAGGGCCTCTCCGGTTATCTTCTGAGAAGATACAAGCCAATGGTTGAGGGCCTCTCCAGTTATCTTCTGAGAAGATACAAGCCAATGGTTGAGGGCCTCTCCAGTGGGGATTGAAGATGTTTCTGTGTCAGACAGTTGGGTCTGCTCTTTCCAACACCTCTCTCTCTCTCTCTCTCTCTGGTTATGACATCTTGACAGATTACACATACACACACACATAGGCAGACAGTTTGTATGGGTTAGGATACGTGCTTGTCTGATTGTTATTTTCGCAGATGTTATTGTGAGTGTAGTGAAATGCTTGTGGTCCTAGCTCCAACAGTGCAGTAGTATCTAACAATTCACAACAATACACATAAAAAAAAAAGAATGGAATAAAGAAATATATAAAGTTAGGACGAGCAATATCGAAATGGCATTGACTAAATACAGTAGAATATAGTATAAACATATGAGATGAGTAAAGCAGCATGTAACCATTATTAAGTGACTAGTGTTTCATTATTAAAGTGGCCAGTAATTCTATGTCTATGTATACAGGGCAGCAGCCTCTAAGGTGCAGGGATGAGTATCCGGGTGGTAGCCGGCTAGTGATGGCTATTTAACAGTCTGATGAGCTTGAGATAGAAGCTGTTTTCAGTCTCTCAGTCCCAGCTTTGATGCACCTGTACTGACCTTGCCTTCTGGATAATAGCGGGGTGAACAGGCTGTGGTTCTCCTTAAATAACTTTTTGGACTTCCTGTGACATCGGGGTGCTGTAGGTGTCCTGGAGGGCAGGCAGTATGCCCCCGAGGATGCGTTGGGCAGACCGTACCACCCTCTGGAGAGCCCTGCGGTTGTGGGGTGGTGCAGTTGAAGTACAAGGGGTGATACAGTCCGAAATGATGCTCTCAATTGTGCATTTGTATACTTTTCTGAGGGTCTTAAGGGCCAAGCCAAATTTCTTCAGCCTCCTGAGGTTGAAGAGGTGCTGCTGTGCCGCCTTCACCACACTGTGTGGGTGGACCATTTCAGATTGTCAGTGATGTGTAGCCCGAGCAACTTGAAGCTTTCCACCTTCTCCACTGACGTCCCGTCGATGTGGATAGGGGCGTTCCCCCTCTGCTGTTTCCTGAAGTCCACGATCAGCTCCTTAGTTTTGTTGATGTTGAGGGAGAAGTTATTTTCCTGGCACCACTCCGTCAGGGCCCTCACCTCCTCCCTGTAGGCTGTCTCGTCATTGTTGGTAATCAGGCCTACTACTGTTGTGTCATCTGCCAACTTGATGATTGAGTTGGAGGCGTGCGTGGCCACGCAGTCATGGGTGAACAGGGAGTATAGGAAGGGGCTTAGCATGTACCCTTGTGGGGCCCCTGTGTTGAGGATCAGCGAAGTGGAGGTGCTGTTTCCTACCTTCACCACCTGCGGGGCGGCCGATCAGGCAGGAAGTCCAGGAACCAGGTGGTATTCAGACCCAGGGCCCCGAGCTGAGCTTGGGGGGTACTATGGTGTTGAAGGCTGAGCTTAGTGGCTATTGGCTACAGTATAGTCAATGAACAGCATTCTGATGTAGGCATTCCTCTTGTCCAGATGGGACAGAGCAGTGTGCAGTGTTGGGGCGGTAAGCAAATTGAAGTGGGTCTAGGGTGTCAGGTAAGGTAGAGGTTCATATGATCCTTAACCTGTTTGGCGTGCAAGCCCGACGTCGGTACACTTATGACAACAGCCAGCTCAAAGTGCAGGGCGCGAAATTCAAAAGATTTTTTTTTTTAAATATTTAACTTTCACACATTAACAAGTCCAATACAGCATATGAAAGGTACACATCTTGTGAATCAAGCCAACATGTCCGATTTTTAAAATGTTTTACAGGGAAGACACAATATGTAAATCTATTAGCTAACCACGTTAGCAAAAGACATCACTTTTCTTACTCCATCAGTTTTTTACTCCATCAGTAGCTATCACAAATTCGACCAAATAAAGATATAAATAGCCACTAACCAAGAAACAACTTCATCAGATGACAGTCTGATAACATATTTATTGTATAGCATACGTTTTGTTCGAAAAATTTGCATATTTCAGGTATAAATCATAGTTTACATTTCAGCTACAATCAGAAATTGCACCGAAAGCAGCCATAATATTTACAGACACCAACGTCAAATACCTAATTACTCATCATAAAACATTTCTGAAAAATACATAGTGTACAGCAATTGAAAGACAGGCATCTTGTGATTCCAGACAATATTTCCGATTTATTAAATGTTTTACAGCGAAAACAAAATGTAGCGTTATATTAGCGTAGCCACAATAGCCAGAAACACTTGGGCGCCGACGACCAGTTCACATGCACGACAGATATTAGAAATAGCATCATAAAATGTTTCTTACTTTTGGTGATCTTCCGTCAGAATGTTGGACAAGGTGTCCTTTGTCCAGAACAGTCGTTGTTTGGATCTGGAACGGCAAATTTCCCTCATCATTTAGCATGGGCACTTGCCAAGTGGCACGGATCTCTCCAACGTCAACAAAGTCAGAGAACGGAACACGGCAAAACTCCCGAAAAAATTTCAATAATCTGATTAAACTATATTGAAAAAACATACTTTACGATAATATGGTCACATGTATCAAATAAAATCTAAACCGGAGATGTTAGTCGTCCATAACGACAGCTAAACAGAAGGCAAATCCATGTCCCCTTTCGCGCGCTCCAGAAACAGGAAATGGACGGTCACGTCATACAAAGAGCTTTAATTCCACCTCAGACCAAGATAAACACGAAATTTCTTCTCTCACCGCCTCTTGACAACCAGGGGAAGGTGTATGAAGTGTACGTAGACTCTTACGTATCATGCCCATGTATAGGCAGGAAGTTGAACAGAGCATCGATTTCTGACATTCCACTTCCTGGTCAGGAAATGTGCTGCAGAATGAGTTCTGTTTCACTCAGAGAAATAATTCAAACGGTTTTAGAAACTAGAGAGTGTTTTCTATCCAATAGTAATAATAATATGCATATTGTACGAGCAAGAATTGAGTACGAGGCCGTTTGAAATGGGCACCATTTAACTGGCTACTCAATACTGCCCCTTGCAGCCATAAGAATCCTCTCAAAACAGTTATTTATTTATTTTTTATTTCACCTTTATTTAAACAGGTAGACCAGTTTAGAACAAGTTCTCATTTACAACTGTGACCTGGCCAAGATAAAGCAAAGCAGTGAGACACAAACAACAACACAGAGTTACAAATGGAATAAACAAATGTACAGTCAATAAAACAATAGAAAAATTATATATACAGTGTGTGAAAATGGTGTGAGGAGGTAAGGCAATAAATAGGCCATAGTAGCGAAGTAATTACAATTTAGCAAATTAACACTGGAGTGATAGATGTGCAGATGTTGTGCAAGTAGAAATACTGGTGTGCAAAAAAGCTCATGAAAACAAAATGGGGATGAAGTAGGTAGATTGGATGGGCTATTTACAGATGGGCTGTGTACAGCTGCAAATCGGTAAGCTGCTCAGATAGCTGATGCTTAAAGTTAGTCAGGGAGATATAAGTCTCCAACTTCAGCAATTTTTGCAATTCGTTCCAGTCATTGGCAGCAGAGAACTGGAAGGAAAGCCGGCCAAAGCAGGTGTTGGCTTTGGGGATGACCAGTGAGATATACCTGCTGGAGCGCGTGCTACGGGTGGGTGTTGTTATGGTGACCAGTGAGCTGAGATAAGGTGGAGATTTACCTAGCAACGACTTATAGATGACCTGGACCCAGTGGGTCTGGCGACGAATGTGTAGCGAGGGCAAGCCGACGAGAGCATACAGGTCGCAGTGGTGGGTGGTATATGGGGCTTTGGTGACAGAACGGATGGCACTGTGATAGACTGCATCCAGTGTGCTGAGTAGAGCGTTGGAGGCAAATTTGTAAATGACATCGCCGAAGGCGGGATCGGTAGGATAGTCAGTTTTACGAGGGTATGTTTGACAGTGTGAATGAAGGAGGCTTTGTTGCGAAATAGGAAGCCAAACCTAGATTTAATTTTGGATTGGAGATGTTTAATATGAGTCTGGAAGGAGAGTACACAGTCTAACCAGACACCTAGGTATTTGTAGTTTTCCACATATTCTAAGTCAGAACCGTCCAGAGTGGTGATGCTAGTCGGGTGGACGGGTGCGGGCAGCATCGGTTGAAAAGCATGCATTTAGTTGAAAAACGTGATGACAGAAGTGAGTGCAACGGGGCCATAGTCATTTAGTTACCTTTACTTTCTTGGGTACAGGAACAATGGTGAACATCTTGAAGCAAGTGGGGATAGCAAACTGGGAAAGGAAGAGATTGAATATGTCTGTAAAACTCCAGCCAGCTGGTCTGCGTATGCTCCGACGACGCGGCTAGGGATGCTGTCTGGGCTGTCAGCCTTGCGAGGGCTAACACTCTTAAAAACCTCTTCAGGATCGGTGGGTCCCCCCCGGGACAGTTGAGATAACGTAGGCTAATGCAATTAGTATGAGGTTGTAAGTAACAAGAACATTTCCCAGGACATAGACATCTCTGATATTGGCAGAAAGCTTAAATTCTTGTTAATCTAACTGCACTGTTCAATTTACAGTAGCTATTACAGTGAAAGAATACCATGGTATTGTTTGAGGACAGTGAACTTGAAAAGTTATTAATAAACCAATTAGGCACATTTTGGAAGTCTTTATACAATTTTCTTAAAGGAAATGCAGTGGTTCATTGGATCAGTATAACATTTTGCACGTACACTGCTGCCATCTAGTGGCCAAAATCTAAATTGCAACTGGGCTGGAATAATACATTATGGCCTTTCTCTTGCATTTCGAAGAGGATGGTACAACAAAATACAACAAACGGTAGTTTTTTTTCAGTGTATTTTCTTTTAGCAGATCTAATGTGTAATGTTCTCCAACATTCATTTCAAATTTCCATCAACTTCAAAGTGTTTCCTTTCAAATGGTATCAAAAATATGCATATCCTTGCTTCAGGTCCTGAGCTACAGGCAGATTTTGGTATGTCATTTTAGGAGAACATTTAAAAAAAGGGGCGAATCCTTAAGAGGTCACGTCAGCCACGGAGAACGAGAGCACACAGCCACAAAGTCAAAAATCAGATTTTAAATCTAACCCTAACCTTAACCACAATGCTAACCCTAATGCCTAACCCTTACCTTACATTAAGGTTTTTGTACATGTTCATGTACAGTTGATTCTGTATTTGTTGTCTTGGGCTAGTGGCTAGTAGCTAGGGCTAGTGGCTAGGGCTAGTGGCTAGTGAATAGGGCTAGTGGCTAGGGCTAGTGGTTAGTAACTAGTGGTTAGTGGCTAGGGATAGTGGCTAGGGATAGTGGTTAGTGGCTAGGGCTAGTGGCTAGGGATAGTGGTTAGTGGCTAGGGCTAGTGGCTAGGGCTAGTGGCTAGTGGTTCATGGCTAAGGCTAGTGGCTAAGGCTAGTGGCTAGGGCTAGTGGCTAGGGAAAGTGGCTAGTGGCTAGGGCAAGTGGCTAGTGGCTAGGGCTAGTGGTTAGTGGTTAGTGGCTAGGGCTAGTGGCTAGGGCTAGTGGCTAGTGGCTACTGGTTAGTGGTTAAGTCTAGTGGCAAGTGTCTAGGGGTAGTGGCTAGGGCTAGAATATAGGGCTAGTAGCTAATGGCTTGGGTTAGTGGCTAGGACTAGTGGTTGGTGGCTAGTGGCTAGGGCTAGTAGCTAGTGCTAGTAGATAGTGGCAAGGGCTAGTAGATATTGGCTAGGGCTAGTGGTTAGGGCTTGTGGTTAGTGGCTAGTGGCTAGTAGCTTGTAGCTAGCGATAGTGGCTATCGTGGTAAGACTAGGGATATTAGCTAGTGACTTGGGCTAATGGTTAGTGGCTAGGAATAGTGGATAGGCCTAGTGGCTAGGGCTAGTGGTTAGTGCCTAGGGCTAGTGGCTAGTGGTTAGTAACTCGTGGCTAGGGTTAGTTGCAAGTGGCATGTGGCTAGGGTTAGTGGGTAGTGGCTAATTGCTAGGGCTAGTTGCTTGTGGCTAATGTCTAGTGGCTATTGGATAGTGGCTTTTGGCTGGGGCTAGTGGCTAGTGGCTAGGGCTAGGGCTAGGGCTAGGGCTAGTAACTAGTGGCTAGGGCTATTGGCTATTGGCTAGTGACTCGTTTCTAGGGCTAGTGGCTAGGGCTTGTGGCTAGTGGCTAGGGCAAAGGCTAGTGGGAATTTCTAGTGGCTAGGGCTTGTGGCTAGGGCTTGTGGCTAGTGGCTATTGGCTAGTGGCTTGTGGCTTGGCTAGGGCTAGTGGCTAGTGGCTAAGACTAGGGCTAGGGCTAGTGGTTAGTAACTAGTGGCTAGGGTTAGTGGCTATGGGCTAGGGGCTAGTGGCTAGGGCTTGTGGCTAGTGGCTAGGGCTAGTACTTAGTTTTTAGGGCTACTTACTGGTGGCTGGGGTTAGTGGCTAGTGGATAGTGGCTAATTTATAGGGCTACAGGTTAGTATCTAGGGCTAGTGGCTAGGGCTAGTGTGTAGGGCTGGTGGCTAGGGTTAGTGGCTAGGGCAAGTGATTAGTGGCTAGTAGCTAGGCGCTAGTAGCTAGTGACTTGTAGCTAGTGGCTCATAGCTAGTGGCTTGGTTTAGTGGCTAGGGCTGGTGGCTAGGGCTAGTGGCTAGGATTAGTGGCTGGGCTAGTGGCTAGGGCTAGTGGCTAGGATTAGTGGCTAGGGCTAGTGGCTATGGCTAGTATGGCTGGTCCACATCTGTCACCACGTCACATTTCCATGTGTTGAGTATTGGAACTGGGTGCATGGCTGGTCTTGTTTTTCTGGTGAAAGAGGCCTCGGTGGGTTAATAATTACTCTCCTGTGTTTCAAAATACGAACCAAATCAAAGCAAATTGTATTAGTCACATGCGCCGAATACAACAAGTGTAGACCTTACAGTGAAATGCTTACTTACCAACAATGCATTTAAAAAAAATACGGAGAAGAATAAGAAATGAAAGTAACAAGTAATTAAAGAACAGCAGTAAAATAACAATATCGAGACTATATACAGGGGGGGGTACCAGTACAGAGTCAATGTGCGGGGGCACCGGTTAGTTGAGGTAATATGTACATGTAGGTAGAGTTATTTGTCCTGGAACAAACAATGTAATTGTCAGTATATTAATACTGTAGGCCTGCAGCACTATGTGCTTAAGGTAGTATAGTTTATAATGAAATTTAATAACACAAAAAATTATGAATATCTCAGAATAAATCTGCCATTGAAGCATTCTCGTCGGTAGGCTATTGCCAGAAATGTTGGACAAAATATGTTTGACTACAATAATACTGTTCCCATATTGATTTGCAAGGCAGTGCTTAACCAGAATAATTAAAGTCCAGCTCGCTTGACGCAGATCAGCGCCGGAGGTAACATAATGTCCAGATGCAAGCCAGCCAGACCTACCCTTCGTGGAAGCGCTCGTCTCTGACCTTGCGTGGGCCGAGGTAATTAACATTACCAAAGTGCAACTGAAAACAAAATCTCCAAAATGGAGGAAGTGCGTGCAAGGCTAATCCTTGTGTTGCCAGTGGAGGCCAGAGCCCTTTAGGTGGCCGTGGAGAATCCGGTTTCAGGGAAAGCTATGCCAAGCTGCCTTCGGTTAGATGTTGGAAATGTCTGGCCAGCGTCCAAGCAGAGAATTATGGTAATGTTTGCTCTAATGATAAAATGTGGACGAATATATTACTGTGGCATTAGACAAGAAGATGGTGGAGATAGATGGGAGAAGTTGAAAGGAGCTGAAGGGTGGGACTAATAACAACAAGATAACAAATGTCAAATATAGTGTCTGTAAAATGTATTTAGGTTCAGAACTTTTGTGAATCAGCATAGTTAAAAATATATGGCAAATTTAAATAAACTGGATGGAAAATCCCAAATAGATGGGAGAAGTTGAGGGTAGACAAAGGACAGGACTAAAAACAAACAAATTATAACTATTGTAAAATAGATTGTGTCCATAAAATGTTTATAGGGTGTATTAGCTGTAAGTAGAAGCCCAAGTGTTGTTGTCCATTAGTTTACTCCAATAAGGCGAGGGGTGGTAGGTTAGCGGAATATAATAAAGGAGATATATTTTTTAAAGATGTGTGTATATATATATATGTATATGTACAGTATGTGTATTTATATGTAAGTGTGTTTGTATGTATATGTATGTATGTATATTTATATATATTTGTGGGTATGTGTATGTAAGTACACTACCATTCAAAAGTTTGGGGTCACTTAGAAATGTCCTTGTTTTTGAAAAAAAAGCACCAATTGTTTGACCATTTTAAATAACATCAAATTGATCAGAAATACAGTGTAGACATTGTTAATGTTGTAAATGACTATTGTAGCTGGAAACGGCAGATTTTGTATGGCATATCTACATAGGCGTACAGAGGCCCATTATCAGCAACCAACCCTCCTGTGTTCCAATGGCACTTTGTGTTAGCTAATCTAAGTTTATACTTTTAAAAGGCTAGTTGATCATTATAAAACCCTTTTGCAATTATGTTAGCACAGCTGAAAACTGTTGTCCTGATTTAAAGAAGCAATAAAACTGGCCTTCATTAGATTAGTTGAGTATATGGAGCCTCAGCCTTTGTGGGTTCGATTACATGCTCAATATGGCCAGAAACAAAGTACTTTCTTCTGAAACTCGTCAGTCTATTCTTGTTCTGAGAAATGAAGGCTATTCTATGCGATAAATTGCCAAGAAACTGAAGATCACGTACAACGCTGTGTACTACTCCCTTCACAGAACAGCACAAACTGGCTCTAACCAGAATAGAAAGAGGAGTGGGAGGCCCCGGTGCCATTAGAGTGTCTAGTTTGAGAAACAGACGCCTCACTAGTCCTCAACTGGCAGCTTCATTAAATAGTATCCGCAGAACACCAGTCTCAACGTCAACAGTGAAGAGGCGACTCCGGGATGCTGGCCTTCTAGGCAGAGTTGCCTAGAAGGCAAAGGAAAAGCCATATCTCAGACTGGCCAATAAAAAGGAAAGATTAAGGTGGGTAAAAGAACACAGACACTGGACAGAGGAAGATTGGAAAAAAATGTTATGGACAGACTAATCTAAGTTTGAGGGGTTTGGATCACAAAGAAGAACATTCGTGAGACGCAAAAAAAATTACAAGATTCTGGAGGAGTGCTTGACGCCATCTGTCAAGCATGGTGGAGGTAATGTGATGGTCTGGGGGTGCTTTGGTGGTGGTAAAGTGGGAGATTTGTACAGGGTTAAAGGGACCTTGAAGATGGAAGGATATCACTCCATTTTGCTACGCCATGCCATACCCTGTGGACGGCGCTTAATTGGAGCCAATTTCCTCCTACAACAGGACAATGACTCAAAGCACAGCTCCAAACTACGCAATAACTATCTAGGGAAGAAGCAGTCAGCTGGTATTCTGTCTATAATGGAGTGGCCAGGTTAGTCACCGGGTCTCAGCACTATTGAGCTGTTGTGGGAGCAGCTTGACCGTATGGTACGTAAGAAGTGCCCATCAAGCCAATCCAATTTGTGGGAGGTGCTTCAGGAAGCATGGTGTGAAATCTATTGAGATTACGTCAACAAATTGACAACTAGAATGCCAAAGGTCTGCAAGGCTGTAATTGCTGCAAATGGAGGATTCTTTGACGAAAGCAAAGTTTGAAGGACACAATTATTATTTCAATTAAAAATCATTATTTATAACCTTGTCAACGTCTTGACTATATTTCCTATTCAATTTTGAACTCATTTCATGTTTGTTTTCATGGAAAACAAGGACATTTCTAAGTGACCCCAAACTTTTGAACAGTGTCCTTCAAACTTTTGAACAGTTTATACAGTGTGTGTATATACTGTATAAATATATATATTTACAAAACAATATAGATGGGTGATTGGAAATGATGCAGACAATTACATTGATGGAAGCTACACACTATCTGCAATAGTAAAGCTGACCTACCCCCCCCCCCCAAATAAGAATCAATAAAACAATTAAATACGAATAAGAATACAAAAAAAAATGAAAAGCACAAAAAAAGTTTTCTATTTTTCACCTTATGTCGTTTGCCAGGGCTGAGCAGAGAGGCACACATCCACTGTGTTTAAATATATTTTTTAATATTCTTCTCTTCTTCTTCTCATTTTAAAGATGCGTCTCAATTCTAGTTTGTCGTGTTCACATGTCCTCGTGTGTTTGGTCTAGTTTATGCTGTGTGCATCCTTGAAAGTATATTTGTACACAGCATTTGTGTATATGTGTTTGTAGATGTGTAAATACATTGAAGTGTCTTGACTTTCAGCTTTTGCTCTGATGTCTTTGCGCCTGTATGTTCCTCCATGTTTGTCAGCGTGTGTGTGTGTCTATGTAAGAGAGTGTCTGTCCTGGATTTGTTGTTTTACGCCCGCCTCATTAGAGCATTCCCTTGTTCTGAATGGTGGCCTTTGATATGGAAAACGCTGTTCGGACCATGTGTTGGGCTTGTGATAACGAATGTTTAATGCAGGTTGGGCCCAAATGATCCATCAATTCCGATTAGATCCTAATTACCGAGCCAGAAACATATTCAAATGAGTTCATTATCAGTCTGATCAGGAAGCATAGCCTGGTTCGCTATTTACTGGTTCGGAGTGTTTACACTTAACAATTTAACAGTATGCAGCCTGGTACCGGATCCACGCAATTAAATGTTCGCGCCTACTACTGTAGTTTATACATATCTTAATGCATCATTTTAGTCAATAACCCTTTCTGAGATCACAGGCCAGGAAAGCATAGCGACTGCTTCTCTTCCAATCCGCAATGTATCTGCTGGTGGACCATTTGTTCATTTCTGTGGTTTCCACAAAGTTCAGACTGTTAGGTAGATGAATAGACTGAGTACATACAGGCCGGGTGAACAGATGTCGCTTGCCAGTTTTGTTTCCTTCTCCCTCTCTCTCTCCTCCACACCCTCTCTCTCCACCCCCCCTCTCTCCTTCTCTCTCTCCCTCCCACTCTCTCTCTCCCTCTCACTCTCTCCTTCTCTCTCTCCCTCCCCCTCTCTCTCTCCCTCTCACTCTCTCCTTCTCTCTCTCCCTCCCTCCCCCTCTCTCTCTCCCTCTCACTCTCTCCTTCTCTCTCTTCCTCCCCCTCTCTCCCCCCCCCCTCTCTCTTCCTCTCTCTACCTCTCCCTCTCTCTCTCCCTCCCCCCTCTCTCTTCCTCTCTCTACCTCTCCATCTATCTCTCCCTCCCCCCTCTATCCCTCTCTCTATCCCTCCCTCCCCCCCTCTCACTCTCTCTCTCCCTCCCCCATCTCTCCTTCCCTCTCTCAGCCAGAGGCTAGTTTCATTTCTCCAGGTCACCTCTGAACGACATCAGATTACATGGCTCTCTCTTTGATGTCTGCAGGGACGGACACTGACCCATCAGCCTGGAATGACACAGAGGGTGACACGGCAGCCCTAGCCTCCGCCCACCGACATCACTCCCATTCACACAGAGTGGCCCCGTGACAGTAATCTGATTCCGCTCTGTAAAGGAACATAAATACACTGACTAGGCCAGTTCAATAAGAGGGAATTGGTAAATACTTGAACGGCTTGAATGTTAGGCAGGGATTATTGGGATACACTATTTTGAGTCTATTGGGCACGATTACTAGCATTGGAAATGGTAAATATGTCTTGATGGAATGACTTAGGGTTTTCTCAGAATGTGCCATCTATTCACAGTGTGTTGGGCCAGATTTCTAGCCTTGATGACGTGCTTGTGTTCTTGGTTCAGAGACTGATCTTTTTCTTCCTGTCTTCAACATTAGTACCTTTGGCTTAGTGATAGTGTCAACAACCAAGGCTCTTTAGAATCCCGGAAACACAAACACGGGCAAGAAGCAGACAGAGGGGACCACCCATCTCTGTCTACTGTAGCTGGGAGACACAACTCTCTGTCTAGCTGGGGACCACCCATCTCTGTCTACTGTAGCTGGGAGACACAACTCTCTGTCTAGTTGGGGACCACCCCTCTCTGTCTAGTTGGGGACCACACCTCTCTGTCTAGCTGGGGAACACCCCTCTCTGTCTAGTTGGGGACCACCCCTCTCTGTCTAGCTGGGGAACACCCCTCTCTGCCTAGTAGAGGACCACTCCTCTCTGTCTAGCTGGGGACCACCCCTCTCTGCCTAGTAGGGGACCACCCATCTCTGTCTAGTTGGGGACCACCCCTCTCTGTCTAGTTGGGGAACACCCCTCTCTGTCTAGTTGGGGAACACCCCTCTCTGTCTAGCTGGGGACCACCCCTCTCTGTCTAGCTGCGGACCACCCCCTCTCTGTCTAGTTGGGGACCACCCCTCTCTGCCTAGTAGGGGACCACCCTCTCTGTCTAGTAGGGGACCACACCTCTCTGTCTAGCTGGGGACCACCCCCTTTCTGTCTAGTAGGGGACCACACCTCTCTGTCTAGCTGGGGACCACCCCCTCTCTGTCTAGCTGGGGACCACCCCCTCTCTGTCTAGCTGGGGAACACACCTCTCTGTCTAGCTGGGGACCACCCCTCTCTGTCTAGTAGGGGACCACACCTCTCTGTCTAGCTGGGGACCACCCCCTTTCTGTCTAGCTGGGGACCACCCTCCTCTCTGTCTAGTTGGGGACCACACCTCTCTGTCTAGCTGGGGACCACCCCTCTCTGTCTAGCTGGGGACCACCCCCTTTCTGTCTCGCTGGGGACCACCCCTCTCTGTCTAGTAGGGGACCACACCTCTCTGTCTAGCTGGGGACCACCCCCTTTCTGTCTAGCTGGGGACCACCCCTCTCTGTCTAGTTGGGGACCACCCCTCTCTGTCTAGTTGGGGACCACCCCTCCCTGTCTAGTTGGGGACCACCCCTCCCTGTCTAGCTGGGGACCACCCCTCTCTGTCTAGCAGGGGACCACCCCTCTCTGTCTAGCTGGGGAGCACCCCTATCTGTCTAGTTGGGGAACACTCCTCTCTGTCTAGTAGGGGACCACCCCTCTCTGTCTAGCTGGGGACCACCCCTCTCTGTCTAGCTGGGGACCACCCTTCTCTGTCTAGCTGGGGAACACCCCTTTCTGTCTAGCTGGGGACCACCCCTCTCTGTCTAGCTGGGGACCACCCCTCTCTGTCTAGTAGGGGACCACCCCTCTCTGTCTAGCTGGGGACCACCCCTTTCTGTCTAGCTGGGGACCACCCCTTTCTGTCTAGCTGGGGACCACCCCTCTCTGTCTAGCTGGGGAACACACCTCTCTGTCTAGCTGGGGACCACCCCTTTCTGTCTAGCTGGGGACCACCCCTCTCTGTCTAGCTGGGGACCACCCCTCTCTGTCTAGCTGGGGACCACCCCTCTCTGTCTAGTAGGGGACCACCCTCTCTGTCTAGCTGGGGACCACCCCCTCTCTGTCTAGCTGGGGACCACCCCTCTCTGTCTAGCTGGGGACCACCCCTCTCTGTCTAGTAGGGGACCACCCTCTCTGTCTAGCTGGGGACCACCCCTCTCTGTCTAGTAGGGGACCACCCTCTCTGTCTAGTTGGGGACCACACCTCTCTGTCTAGTTGGGGACCACCCCTCTCTGTCTAGCTGGGGACCACCCCTCTCTGTCTAGCTGGGGACCACCCCTCTCTGTCTAGTAGGGGACCACCCTCTCTGTCTAGTTGGGGACCACCCCCTCTCTGTCTAGCTGGGGACCACCCCTCTCTGTCTAGCTGGGGACCACCCCTCTCTGTCTAGCTGGGGACCACCCCTCTCTGTCTAGCTGGGGACCACCCCTCTCTGTCTAGCTGGGGACCACCCCTCTCTGTCTAGTAGGGGACCACCCTCTCTGTCTAGTTGGGGACCACCCTCTCTCTGTCTAGCTGGGGACCACCCCTCTCTGTCTAGCTGGGGACCACCCCTCTCTGTCTAGTAGGGGACCACCCTCTCTGTCTAGTTGGGGACCACACCTCTCTGTCTAGTTGGGGACCACCCCTCTCTGTCTAGTAGGGGACCACCCTCTCTGTCTAGTTGGGGACCACACCTCTCTGTCTAGTTGGGGACCACCCCTCTCTGTCTAGCTGGGGACCACCCCCTCTCTGTCTAGTAGGGGACCACCCCTCTCTGTCTAGCTGGGGAACACCCCTCTCTGTCTAGCTGGGGACCACCCCTCTCTTTCTAGTAGGGGACCACCCCCTCTCTGTCTAGTAGGGGACCACCCCTCTCTGTCTAGCTGGGGAACACCCCTCTCTGTCTAGCTGGGGACCACCCCCTCTCTGTCTCGCTGGGGACCACCCCTCTCTGTCTCGCTGGGGAACACCCCTCTCTGTCTAGTAGGGGACCACCCCTCTCTGTCTAGCTGGGGAACACCCCTCTCTGTCTAGTAGAGGACCACCCCTCTCTGTCTAGTTGGGGAACACCCCTCTCTGTCTAGCTGGGGAGCACCCCTCTCTGTCTAGTAGGGGAACACCCCTCTCTTTCTAGCTGGGGACCACCCCCTCTTTGTCTAGCTGGGGACCACTCCTCTCTGTCTAGCTGGGGACCACTCCTCTCTGTCTAGTTGGGGACCACCCCCTCTCTGTCTACCTGGGGACGCAAGTGATATGGCATCTTGACTGTTTGAAAAAGAACCATGAAATCCACCTTAATCCGGATTCATCTCCTTCCATTGATAATTAATGCAGCATTATGAACTGATATTAAAGATGCAGAGGAAACATGGTTATGTGACTTGTTTACTTTTGGGTTATTTGTTCAATTCAATTTCAACTGAAGGGCTTTATTGGCATGGGAAAAGCAAGTGAAGTAGATAATAAATAAAAGTGAAATAAACAATAAAAAATGTACAGTTAACATTACACTCACATAACTTCCAAAAGAATAAACACATTTAAAATGTCATATTATATCTATATACAGTGTTGTATCGATGTGCAAATAGTTATTAAAGTTCCCCCCAAAGTAAAATTCTCATTACTAATTTGACAACGTTTTATCAGTGTGAACACAAAGTCCTGTCCAGTGTGTATTAATTGTATGGATTTATGTTTCTGATAAATAATGCTGGAAATATTTTCTGAATTATTATCAACTTGTTATTAAGAATTATTTGTGGCCTGCCTTTGAGAGTGTAAAGCAGTATCTAATTTCCTCTTCTTCCCGGGGCGGCAAGTAGCCTATTGGGGCGGCATGTAGCGTAGTGGGGCGGCAGGTAGCCTGGTGAGGTGGCAGGTAGCCTGGTGGGGCGGCAGGTCAGGTAGCCTAGTGAGGTGGCAGGTCAGGTAGCCTAGTGGGGTGGCAGGTCAGGTAGCCTAGTGAGGTGGCAGGTCAGGTAGCCTAGTGGGGTGGCAGGTAGCTTAGTGGGACGGCAGGTAGCTTAGTGGGACGGCAGGTAGCCTAGTGGGAAGGCAGGTTGCCTAGCTGGGCGGCAGGTAGCCTAGTGGGGCGGCAGGTAGCCTAGTGGGACGGCAGGTAGCCTAGTGGGACGGCAGGTAGCCTGGTGGGACGGCAGGTAGCCTGGTGGGACGGCATGTAGCCTGGTGGGACGGCAGGTAGCCTGGTGGGACGGCAGGTAGCCTGGTGGGGAGGCAGGTAGCCTGGTGGGGAGGCAGGTAGGCTAGTGGGACGGCAGGTAGCCTAGTGGGGAGGCAGGTAGCTTAGTGGGACGGCAGGTAGCCTAGTGGGGCGGCAGGTCAGGTAGCCTAGTGGGGCGGCAGGTCAGGTAGCCTAGTGGGGCGGCAGGTCAGGTAGCCTGGTGGGACGGCAGGTAGCCTGGTGGGGAGGCAGGTAGGCTAGTGGGACGGCAGGTAGCCTAGTGGGGAGGCAGGTAGCCTAGCTGGGCGGCAGGTAGCTTAGTGGGACGGCAGGTAGCCTAGTGGGGAGGCAGGTCAGGTAGCCTAGTGGGGCGGCAGGTCAGGTAGCCTAGTGGGGCGGCAGGTAGCTTAGTGGGACGCAGGTAGCCTACTGGGGCGGCAGGTCAGGTAGCCTAGTGGGGCGGCAGGTAGCCTAGTGGTTAGAGCGTTGGGCCAGTAACCGAAAGTGTTGCTAGATCAAATCCCAGATGTGACCATGTTTAAAAATCTGTCGTTCTGCCCCTGAACAAGGGCAGTTAACCCACTGTTCCTAGACCGTCATTGTAAATAAGAATTTGTTCTTATCTGACTTGCCTAGTTAAACAAAGAAAAAAAATCTAACTTCTATCTGAACTGCTCATGCAATTCCACAACAGACCAACAGAGGGGACACATGTTGTCTTCTCCAGGGAGACTTTACAGTGACTGTGTGCATCACTGGCTGAGGAGAGGGCACGCTGATCCAATGACTATCTACTCTACGCTATGTTTCATTTGACAAGACTTGACCAGATTGCAGAAAACCACACAATTTCAGACTTCCCACTGATATGCAAGCATGGGCTGGTTTGAGCGGCTAAATCACAGTGCATACATTACAAGCTTAATGGCAAGACAGACAGTACTATCTACAGGGGGGAAAGATTCATAAGTCTGTACTGATTTGAATTCCCTTATTTAAAAAAAAAAATTAAAATTGAATTAAGTTGCTCAGTAACTACACTAAAAACATTGCAATAACATATTTTTACATGTTAACATTGTTTTTTCAACTCGTCTTTGACATTTAATTGTAATGATTTCTCAGTGTTGTGTGGATGTTTTGTATTACAGCGTCTGACGCTGACCTGCTCCGTTGAAGCCCGACGTCTCCCATTCTCTCCCCTGTTCCACCCGGCTGCTGTTCCTTCAAGGTGCATCGGCCGGACAATGCACCGGAGTGAGCCATGAATAGCCAGTGTGTTACTCTGACCTGCATATTCAGCAGGCAGAAAATCTGAGCGGGAGGAGAGGTAGAGAGGAGAGACAGGAGAAAGGAACAACAAAGGAAGGCAGGGGAGATACGCACAGTGGATGTACACGGTAGACGTGAGCAGTCTTGACACATCCATACAGAACAGCATGTCAACACAACGGAGAGATGAGGAAGCAGGGAGGACGCACTGTGAGGAAGGACGAGTTCTAGCCAATCCAGACTCTCAGTGTAGCCTGCGTAGAGCTGCTGGCTCATTATGGCATATTAACATTATGGCTGTGCAACTGCTGTATGTATCCATGACTCGTTTTAGACCGTGCATATACCAAAAGTGTGTATATTTGTGGATGTGGCTATATGTGAGTTGAATGTAGTTAGACAACAATAAGTCAAATATGAACTTTTCTTATATTTCTGGTTCGTGTGGGTCTGTGTTCGTTCATTGAACAACTTGGAGACCACTGTAACATGAAGTAGCAGGCAGGGATTAGAAAGTCAAGGAAGAGCTTTCTGAGACGGACGGGATTGAATGAGATCATCTCATTTAAATACGCACACACAGGATAACACACACATGCAAATAGATTACACGTGTTTCATTCACCAACACACACACACACACACACACACACACATTTTTGTAATTTAGAAGATTCTCTTATACAGAGCAACTTACAGTAGTGAGTGCATACATTTTTTTCCGTACTGCACACACACACACACATACACATACACACACACACACACACACACACACACACACACACACACACACACACACACACACACACACACACACACACACGTACATGTACATGTTACACAAACACGAAGACATAATCACACACCTTTGACACACACACAAACGTGTTCAGTGAACATAAACACGTGTGTGATGTAGTTAACTTTGACACACATACGTGTCGAGCAAATTGGTCGCCTGCCAACACCACCGCACTTTAGGAAATGATGCCCGTCATTTCACTCCACTTTGACAATAGCTTGTACAAGCTGGGGTGCCAATCACGTGTCCAAAAGGCTTCATTATACCATAATGACAGCTATTTGAAAGACTAATCATGCAATTAAAAACATATTTTTTGGGCCAGAGGAACAATACAGTAGCGTAACTATGGAAACCCATTCGATGATCCAAGTTGAGTGAGATCTGTGTCGGTGTCCTATTCTGTTCTTTCAGCCACGTCTCTTCCTGAGGTTGCAACGTTAAGTTTATCGGTCCCTATTGATGACTTTGAAGTGCGACTGCGAGTGAAAGGACAAGACATTCAAGGATCATTCCCTTTTTCCCTTGGATGTTGAATGGTTTGCTAGCTAACTTCTAGTTCCTCCCAAACCCGGATCCGGGAGCACCCCCACCAGTAAAAAAGCTGACTAGCATAGCCTAGCATAGCGTCACAAGTAAATACTAGCATCTAAATATCATTAAATCACAAGTCCAAGACACCAGATGAAAGATACACTTCTTGTGAATCCAGCCACCATTTCTGATTTTTTAAATGTTTTAACAGGGAAGACACAATATGTAAATCTATTAGCTAACCACGTTAGCAAAAGACACAATTTTTCTTACTCCACCATATTTTCACTCCATCAATAGCTATCACCAATTCGACCAAATAAAGATATAAATAGCCACTAACCAAGAAAAAACTTCATCAGATGACAGTCTGATAACATATTTATTGTATAGCATATGTTTTGTTAGAAAAATTTGCATATTTCAGGTATAAATCATAGTTTACAATTGCAGCCCCCATCACAACTCTCACTAAAATGACTAGAATAACTACAGAGACCATCGTGTATTAGCTAATTACTCATCATAAAACATTTCTTAAAAATACACAGCGTACAGCAATTGAAAGACACAGATCTTGTGAATCAAGACAATATTTCAGATTTTCTAAGTGTTTTACAGCGAAAACACAATATATCGTTATATTAGCTTACCACAATAGCAAACCAGACAACAGCATTGATTCCAGCCAAACACAGCGATAACGTATTCACCACCAAAATAAATTAATTTTTCACTAACCTTCTCAGAATTCTTCAGATGACAGTCCTGTAACATCATATTACACAATCCATATAGGTTTTGTTCGAAAATGTGCATATTTAGCAGCACAAATCGTGGTTATACAATGTGATCAGTGGCAACAGGTCATGCATTCTGGCCGGCGCCATCTTGGAAAGGCACCTAATCTAATCAATAAATAATCGTAAACTTGGCTAAAAAATACAGGTTGGACATCAAATGAAAGATGCATTAGTTATTAATGCAACCGCTGAGTTAGATTTTAAAAATTAACGTTACTAGACATACAGTGTGCGTTACAGCCAGACTAGTGCCGCAATAATGGCGGACAAATCCGTTTACATTTTTCCACATAAATACGGAATAACATCATAAATAGCTCTTACTTTTGGACGAGCTTCCATCAGAATCTTGTGCAAGTGGTCCCTTGTCCAAAAGAATCGTTGCTTGGTTGTAAAACGTCGTCTTCAACTTCGGAATTAGCAGCTAAGAATAGCTATGTGGCCACAGCATGCCCAAATCTTCCAAACGCAATACTAAGGAAATTCCGAAAATAGCAATATACTCGCATAAACTGATATAACTCGGTTTAAAATAACTTCGTTATGATGTTTCTAACACCTATATCGAATTAAATTACAGATGGATATATCTAAGGTCGATAACTGAGCGTTTCAAAATGCCATCCTAAGGTCCTGCTTTGCGCAATGACGAACGTCGAAAAGAGAGCTCCCCTCGTTCCTTGGCCTTTTATAAACTCTGAGAACTACGTAGAAACTCCATTCCACTTCTCATTGGTTACTGACATCCAGGGGAAGGCGGGTGCAGTTCATGTCGACCCATAGGATACATACAGAGCTTTAAACTGATCTGAGAACAGAGCCTCATTTTCAGACCTTCGCAGTTCCTGTCATGGATTTCGCTGCAGAAAGAGTTCTGGTTCACCCACAGACATAATTCAAACGGTTTTAGAAACTAGAGATTGTTTTCTATCCAATAGTAATAATAATATGCATATTGTACGAGCAAGAATTGAGTACGAGGCAGTTTAATTTGGAGACCAATTTTCACTAAGTCGAAACAGCACCCCCTATATTCTCAAGAGGCTAAGCCTTGCTAATAATAGCCATGTTAAAGAGGGGGGGGGGTTGCTTTTGACACCCAGAGGAATACGTTCTGATCATGCAGCACAACAGGAGTAGACTGTACTGTATTCACACACACACACACACACACACACACACACACACACACACACACACACACACACACACACACACACACACACACACACACACACACACACACACACACACACACACACACACACAAATGCAAAATGTGTTACATTCACACACACATACATACACATACACATACACATACACATACACATACACATACACATACACATACACATACACATACACACACACAAATGCAAAATGTGTTACGTTGACACAGACACAAGCGCGTGCCCGCACACGCAAACACACACACACACACACACATGACATGGCCAGTGGCTCTCTAGGTCTACTGTATATCGTTGTAACCACCATCTTACCATATAGTCAAATGTTGAAGTTTGCATAAGGGTTGTATCCACAGCATTACTCAAAATTGAAGGATTTACATACACTCTTAGGAATAAGAGTTCCAAAAGGGTTCTTCGGCTGTCCCCATAGGAGAACCCTGTTTTGTTCCAGTTAGAACCATTTTTAATTCCAAGGTAGAACTCAAAAGGGTTCAACCTGGAACCAAAAAGGTTCTACCTGGAACCAAAAAGGTTCTACCTGGATCCAAAAAGGTTCTACCTGGAAACAATAAAGGTTTCTTCAAAGTGTTCTCCTATGGGGACAGCCAAATAACCCTTTTAGGTTCTAGGTAGCACCTTTTTTTTCCCCCGGAGTGCAATGTCACAAGAAATGTTTGCATATTATGTTTGCCTAAGTCCATTTGTTTTCCAGGAGAGGGAAGCATGTAGTCAAGCGGTAAAAGAGCATTGGGGCCAGTAACCAAACGTTCGTTGTTTTCGAAACCCTTGAGCCAACTAGGTGAAATAAAATTCTGTCGATGTGCCCTTGAGCAAGGCACTGAAACCTAATTGCTCCTCTCTGGAAAATAATGTCTGCTAAAAATGCACTCTATTTATGCCTGAAATGACATTTTACTCCTGGCAAGGTGATCAAAGACAACCGGAAGTGAGTGACATACTTATGCCCTCTACTTTTATCTGAAATTGTCTACAGGATTACCTTTTTCTTCCTGATTGTAGTTAGAATGGTTGGCACTGTTCCATTTGTTTATAGGGCTTAAGGACATCAGTTCTGTCCAGATAGGGCTGTTCTATTGTACTCAGAAAAGCTTTTTCAATAAAGACAGCGATCAGAAAATAATTTGAATATGGTATCTGGGTTCACACACACACACACACGTAGATTTGCACGCATTTGCGCGATTTCTGCACGATTTGCACATATACACGGGCACGCACACACACACACATAGACACACACACACACATAGTAACACACACGCACACACAAGTACATACTTACAATGCATACTTCATTTTGTTATACAATGTCCCATTTTGTGTCTGTAGTTAGATAACCTTGATACCTGCATAAGAGATGTCAAATCTGCCAACATTACACCTCTCATTTCTCCCCTCTCTGCCCCCACCTAGGCATTTTCATTTAGAAACATGTATCTGCAGTACAGTCTGTTCTGTTCCCAGAGTCAATGACACCTGCTCAATTCCCATAAATACAGCTGAATGGTCCACTGAGAGTCCACTGAGATGCACTAAGGCAGCCTACTGAATGGCACTAAGGCAGCCTACTGTTGATGTGCTGAATGGGATGGCAAGGTGAGAGATGGGCATAAAGTGTATCTCTGCCTGCCTGCCTGCATGCCGGTCTCCCTCCCTGCCTGTCTCCCTGCCTGCCTGTCTGTCTCCCTGCCTTCCTGCCTGTCTCCTTGCCTGCCTGCCTTCCTGTCTCCCTCCCTGTCTGTCTCCCTCCCTGCCTGTCTCCCTGCCTGTCTGTCTCCCTACCTTCCTGCCTGTCTCCTTGCCTGCCTTCCTGCCTGTCTCCCTCCCTGCCTCCCTGTCTGTATCCCTCCCTGCCTGTCTCCCTGCCTTCCTGCCTGTCTCCTTGCCTGCCTTCCTGTCTGTCTCCCTGCTGCCTGTCTGTCTCCCTGCCTTCCTGCCTGTCTCCCTCCCTGCCTCCCTGTCTGTATCCCTCCCTGCCTGTCTCCCTGCCTTCCTGCCTGTCTCCTTGCCTGCCTTCCTGTCTGTCTCCCTGCTGCCTGTCTGTCTCCCTGCCTTCCTGCCTGTCTCCTTGCCTGCCTGTCTGTCTGTCTGCCTGCCTGTCTGTCTCCCTGCCTGTCTCCTTGCCTGCCTGCCTTCCTGCCTGTCTCCCTGCTGCCTGTCTGTCTCCCTGCCTTCCTGCCTGTCTCCCTGCCTGCCTGCCTTCCTGCCTGTCTGCCTGTCTGTGTCCCTCCCTGCCTGCCTGTCTGTCTCCCTCCCTCCCTGCCTGCCTGTCTGTCTGCCTGGGTTATTTCCTCTGAACTCGACAAATCCAGAGGAAATTAGGTGTTTACTGTAAATGGGACACTTCAAATCTTTTCACTATTGATTCAATGAGTCTGGTTTGTAAACACACTCATTTTCCATCCGCTTTTTTTGTGCTCCGAACAGGTCCACCGTCAACACTCAATGGAATGGATGAATCCAGAAAGTATTGTATTTAGAAAATACAAACAAATCTTTGAATATTGCTCCACGTTCTTAACATAGAACGTCTGTAACCTTGAACATAACCATGGATTATTTCACCTAAGAACACAGTCTGTTTTCTCCATATTTTGCAAAGCAACTCAGATACGAGAGAAAATAGAATGTATCTGACACATACCCTCTGTCCGTGTTCCAGTTCTGAAATATGACTGTCAGAACCCTCGGTCCGTGTTCCAGTTCTGAAATATGACTGTCAGAACCCTCGGTCCGTGTTCCAGTTCTGAAATATGACTGTCAGAACCCTCGGTCCGTGTTCCAGTTCTGAAATATGACTGTCAGAACCCTCGGTCCGTGTTCCAGTTCTGAAATATGACTGTCAGAACCCTCGGTCCGTGTTCCAGTTCTGAAATATGACTGTCAGAAAGCAGACTTTGATACATGACAACCAAGCAATGAGTTCAGGCTTGGAATCAAGTCTTGCTGCGTTCGCATCAAAATGCCCAAAGTGGAGAGCGTGACTTGAGTTCATCAGGTGATGACATGTTATTGGCATGTTATTGGCATGTTATGACATGTTATTGGCATGTGTTGACTGCTGGAGGTGTCATAGCACAGTTAAAATGTATTGTCAAAGCCCTATTCAAAGCCTAAGTAAATATACTTATTCTCTAAAGGTGTGTAGATGGAAGAAATCTATTTTATAAAAATATATGCAGAATATGAGATGATATGGATTGATAAGAAACGAGTCTGTGAGATGATGAGTGTCTTCTCCTTGGTGGAACTGACATATTTTAATATTAAGCCAAAAATTGAGATGAATGTCAAAGTCCGCTATTTACAATGGACCCCTGTGAGTTCAGAATTGGCTTGATCCTAACTCACAGCGAAGCTCCACCACTTCGGGCAAGCCGGATTCTGATCCACCAGTTCAACTCAGCGACTTTTTTAATACACCTACCGCGTGTATGATTGCTTTAATGTCAGTCCCTCTTCCAAGTGTATTTTCTAGTAGAGGAATAAGATCTGTGAAATAGAGAAGCACTAGGAACCATTTCCAATTTGAATTAGCGGTCTTTGTAACATTAACAGACACAAACTCAGACCAGCCTTATCCCTCTAAAGCTTGAATTAACAGCCTATTGGTTTCAAAAATATCAAAAGTTTGGGTGAAACTGTGTCATTGTGCCTCCCTGTCTGTGATGGAGCAAGATTCTGTATGAAGAGTGTGTGTGTGTGCGAACTGTGTGTGTGTGTGTGTGTGCGAACTGTGAGTGTGTGTGTGCGAACAGTGTGTGTGTGTGCGAACAGTGTGTGTGTGTGTGTGTGTGTGTGCGAACAGTGTGTGTGTGTGTGTGCGAACTGTGTGTGTGTGTGTGCGAACAGTGTGTGTGTGTGTATGCGAACAGTGTGTGTGTGTGTGTGTGTGTGCGAACAGTGTGTGTGTGTGTGTGCGAACAGTGTGTGTGTGTGTGTGTGTGTGTGTGTGTGTGTGCGTGCGAACAGTGTATTTGTGTGTGCGTCTGAACAGTGTGTGTGTCCTTCCTTGTGTGTGTTAGTGTGTGTCCACACTGCGGTGTTCAATAACACACTCTCACACTCCATATAAATCAGATATAATGCCAAGAATGTGACGTCAGGTCGTCGACATTAGCAGAGACAGGGCTTTACAAATCGCTGCAAATCTCGGGGATGTTGGATTTTCCCTCCCTAGCTGCTGCTGCTTCTCCTGCAAATAATTGCCCTGCGTGTAGCCGGTCTGGAATGGAGAGGAATGAACATACATTAGCGGATTATACCCTAATCTCAATGTAGCACTTCACATTTCTGTCAGTGGAACACATTCAGCTGAGGGAAGCGGTATGCACGACCGCTGATCTGTCTGTTTCTCTCTTCCCTTCTCTCTCTGAAATGCTGCAGTGATGATGATGATGATGATGATGATGATGAAGAGTACTATCTCCTGGAGAATGAGGTCATCCAACGCTGATCAGCTCAAATCTCAATAAACTATTTCCTGAAACTGGTTCAATGAAAATTAGGTAATGCCACTATATGGTCCTGTTAGATGGGATGAGAGATATGTTTTCTACATGCAAGAATAAGGAGATTGAGGTAATGCCACTATATGGTCCTGTTAGATGGGATGAGAGATATGTTTTCTACATGCAAGAATAAGGAGATTGAGGTAATGCCACTATATGGTCCTGTTAGATGGGATGAGAGGGTTAGGGTTAGGGTTAGGGTTAGGGTTATGTTATGTTATATATGTTTTCTACATGAGAGAATAAGGAGATTGAGGTAATGCCACTATATGGTCCTGTTAGATGGGATGAGAGATATGTTTTCTACATGAGAGAATAAGGAGATTGAGGTAATGCCAATTTATGGTCCTGTTAGATGGGATGAGAGATATGTTTTCTACATCAAGAATAAGGAGATTGAGGTAATGCCACTATATGGTCCTGTTAGATGGGATGAGAGATATGTTTTCTACATCAAGAATAAGGAGATTGAGGTAAAAAGAAAAACGGTATATAATTTATTAAGCACTTCCTGCAACTTTCAGAAATGTGTTACTTTCAGACGGTAGATGTAGAGATCTGTCTATTCTATTCCTGGAGACAGCCGACCCGGTTTCCCATTCACCTGGATGGATCATCATCCCAATCAATGCCTCTTCCAATCAGCCAGCGGTGCAAGACAAACACGACTCTGAAGCTGCGTCGTCCATCTGCTACCAGTCTATGTCAAACAGAGAGAGAGAGAGAGAGAGAGAGAGAGAGAGAGAGAGAGAGACGTGACACATTGTTCCACGTCTATTCATAATGACATCTGTTCCCGTGACAACTGTGCTAATTTATTCGGGGAGTTCACGATTCAAATGGAGTTTGTTTTCAACAATTCTTCTGATGAAGGTGCATTTGAAACATGATGAAACACGCATTACATCTCATCCTGTTCAGCGGCCTATATCAAACAGGGACCGGATGGTTGTAGGATCAAAATTGATAGGGACTGATTGCAGTTGTGGGCGACGACACTGATAAGATGATAGGCTGAGATGGCCAACCCATAAAGGATCGATGAGGCACATGGTAATGCATCTCTAGAATATAACCTTTAGTCACAGGAAATCAATGGATTCCCTTGGAAGCCACACCGGGTGGCTGGGAATGTGGTTGGATATTGTGAACCCTTGCAAGGTAATACCATATATGTGAGTTTTGAAGAATTCTGATATTGTCAAATATGTATACTTTTAGGGAATGTGTATACCACATCAAGATTGTCATTATTGAGAGATCATATGATGATACTTCAGTCTTTTAATTTATACTTTCTACTTTTTGATTTCATACTTCTTTTCATAAGTCTATCTAATTATTTTCAAAACGTCTGTAGGATTAATTTACCTTCCATATATTTAGTGTTATAGCCTAACTTTAGCGTTTCAGGCTGAAAGTTCTGCTTAGAACCTGTCAGATGAATGAATAGTTTATTGAAGGTGACTGCTGACATTGAGTGAAGGCCTAGAGGCCTAAACATTGAATACACTGAGATAAAGAAAGAAATCATTTTAGTTGTTCTCCTTTTACCTCGGCCAGTTGAATCAGGGTGTAGCAAAACCCTATTCTCTACCTCGTGTAATTAGTGTTCAGTACTGTCTGGTCTCTGGTCTCTCGGGTAATTAGTGTTCAGTACTGTCTGGTCTCTGGTCTCTCGGGTAATTAGTGTTCAGTACTGTCTGGTCTCTGGTCTCGCTCTGTAGCCCTGACCATACAGAGCTCTTTTATTATGACCTGTCCTGCTGACCAGAGGAACATGGAGAACCTTATAATACCTCCTCCCAAAATCCCTACTCACCTTTTCCCGTTTACCTATTCTCAGACAGGCCCTACCCTGACCCCTGACCCCTGAAGTCTCCTCTAGTCTAAGGTAGGACTAGTACTGGTGCTTCATCCTTAGGAGGAAATGACTGTATGAGAATCCACTGGACAAAAAAAAACAGAAGGTAGTCCAGAGAGAATGAAAAGTGGTAATGTAGCCTGAGTTGAAATACCTAGAGGAATGGATTGGTGTGCACCATTAGATATAACTATTTTAATTCGTATTTTATCTCGCCTTCCGCCTGGTGTTGTCCCTGGAGTTACGGCAGGAAGAGGCGATGTTAAGTCAGGCTATTGATGTTTTTTCAGACATCAGAGTATTGGCATGATGGGAATGCATACCGAGAAGGAATGTCATTGATTGATCCATAGATGTCCCCCCGACCTATACGGAATAGCGATCATCATCCCCCTTGATTCAGTTTACCGCCCTATGAACCGTTGAGTAAAAATTGGTTTTAATTGGTATGTACCTGCATGATTACAATCAATACACATGCATGCTGAGGACGAAGAAGGGGGAAAAAAGTGTCCCTCACTCAGACCTTTTTTTTCTCAAGATTATCTCTCGAAAAATGCAAGTCCCTGTGAGTATAGATGACTTTAAAGAGATTAGCCTGAATCCACACCACGGTTGTCTGTAAAAAAAATATATATAAAAATAATAAAATACGTTTTCAAAAAACTAAAGCTCAGTATCTGTGCGTTAGGAAGCAAGCCAAGTCTTTGAACGTCATTCCAAGTTGCCGTTGGCTGAAGAGGCGGGTGGGTCAATCAGCAGCAGAGCTTGTTGTTACAGGATTATAGGGGGCTATTGGAGAGTTTATCTCCCTCCTGGTCCATCCTGGGCACCCCATTGATTGTGACTCCATTTTGTTTCAATTCATCTTTTATGGCTTAAGCCTGTGGCTGTGTCCGCCCTGGGTGCCAAATTCTGAATTCTGAGCGTCATGCCTACTGCCAGGGTGAAACATGGAGGAACATGACTACTGCCAGGGTGAAACATGGAGGAACATGACTACTGCCAGGGTGAAACATGAACATGGCTACTGACAGGGTGAAACATGGAGGAACATGACTACTGCCAGGGAGAAACATGGAGGAACATGACTACTGCCAGGGTGAAACATGGAGGAACATGACTACTGCCAGGGTGAAACATGGAGGAACATGACTACTGCCAGGGTGAAACATGGAGGAACATGACTACTGCCAGGGTGAAACATGGAGGAACATGACTACTGCCAGGGTGAAACATGGAGGAACATGACTACTGCCAGGGTGAAACATGGAGGAACATGACTACTGCCAGGGTGAAACATGAACATGGCTACTGCCAGGGTGAAACATGGAGGAACATGACTACTGACAGGGTGAAACATGGAGGAACATGACTACTGCCAGGGTGAAACATGAACATGGCTACTGCCAGGGTGAAACATGGAGGAACATGACTACTGACAGGGTGAAACATGGAGGAACATGACTACTGACAGGGTGAAACATGGAGGAACATGACTACTGCCACGGTGAAACATGAACATGGCTACTGCCAGGGAGAAACATGGAGGAACATGACTACTGCCAGGGTGAAACATGAACATGGCTACTGCCAGGGTGAAACATGGAGGAACATGACTACTGCCAGGGTGAAACATGGAGGAACATGACTACTGCCAGGGTGAAACATGGAGGAACATGACTACTGCCAGGGAGAAACATGGAGGAACATGACTACTGCCAGGGTGAAACATGGAGGAACATGACTACTGCCAGGGTGAAACATGGAGGAACATGACTACTGCCAGGGAGAAACATGGACATGACTACTGCCAGGGTGAAACATGGAGGAACATGACTACTGCCAGGGTGAAACATGGAGGAACATGACTACTGCCAGGGAGAAACATGGAGGAACATGACTACTGCCAGGGTGAAACATGGAGGAACATGACTACTGCCAGGGTGAAACATGGAGGAACATGACTACTGCTAGGGAGAAACATGGACATGACTACTGCCAGGGTGAAACATGGAGGAACATGACTACTGCCAGGGTGAAACATGGAGGAACATGACTACTGCCAGGGTGAAACATGGACATGACTACTGCCAGGGTGAAACATGGAGGAACATGACTACTGCCAGGGTGAAACATGGAGGAACATGACTACTGCCAGGGAGAAACATGGAGGAACATGACTACTGCCAGGGTGAAACATGGAGGAACATGACTACTGCCAGGGTGAAACATGGAGGAACATGACTACTGCCAGGGAGAAACATGGACATGACTACTGCCAGGGTGAAACATGGAGGAACATGACTACTGCCAGGGTGAAACATGGAGGAACATGACTACTGCCAGGGAGAAACATGGAGGAACATGACTACTGCCAGGGTGAAACATGGAGGAACATGACTACTGCCAGGGTGAAACATGGAGGAACATGACTACTGCCAGGGTAAAACATGGAGGAACATGGCTGCTGCCACGGTGAAACATGGAGGAACATGACTACTGCCAGGGTGAAACATGGAGGAACATGACTACTGCCAGGGTGAAACATGGACATGACTACTGCCAGGGTGAAACATGGAGGAACATGACTACTGCCAGGATAAAACATGGAGGAACATGGCTGCTGCCACGGTGAAACATGGAGGAACATGACTACTGCCAGGGTGAAACATGGAGGAACATGACTACTGGCAGGGAGAAACATGGAGGAACATGACTACTGCCATGGTGAAACATGGACATGACTACTGCCAGGGTGAAACATGGAGGAACATGACTACTGCCAGGGTAAAACATGGAGGAACATGGCTGCTGCCACGGTGAAACATGGAGGAACATGACTACTGCCAGGGTGAAACATGGAGGAACATGACTACTGCCAGGGTAAAACATGGACATGACTACTGCCAGGGTGAAACATGGAGGAACATGACTACTGCCAGGGTGAAACATGGAGGAACATGACTACTGCCAGGGTGAAACATGGAGGAACATGACTACTGCCAGGGTGAAACATGGAGGAACATGACTACTGCCAGGGTGAAACATGGAGGAACATGACTACTGCCAGGGTGAAACATGGAGGAACATGACTACTGCCAGGGTGAAACATGGAGGAACATGACTACTGCCAGGGTGAAACATGGAGGAACATGACTACTGCCAGGGTGAAACATGGAGGAACATGACTACTGCATGGTGAAACATGGAGGAACATGACTACTGCCAGGGTGAAACATGGAGGAACATGACTACTGCCAGGGTGAAACATGGAGGAACATGACTACTGCCAGGGTAAAACATGGAGGAACATGGCTGCTGCCACGGTGAAACATGGAGGAACATGACTACTGCCAGGGTGAAACATGGAGGAACATGACTACTGGCAGGGAGAAACATGGAGGAACATGACTACTGCCAGGGTGAAACATGGACATGACTACTGCCAGGGTGAAACATGGAGGAACATGACTACTGCCAGGATAAAACATGGAGGAACATGGCTGCTGCCACGGTGAAACATGGAGGAACATGACTACTGCCAGGGTGAAACATGGAAGAACATGACTACTGCCAGGGTAAAACATGGACATGACTACTGCCAGGGTGAAACATGGAGGAACATGACTACTGCCAGGGAGAAACATGGAGGAACATGACTACTGCCAGGGTGAAACATGGAGGAACATGACTACTGCCAGGGTGAAACATGGAGGAACATGACTACTGCCAGGGTGAAACATGGAAGAGCATGACTACTGCCAGGGTGAAACATGGAGGAACATGACTACTGCCAGGGTGAAACATGGAGGAACATGACTACTGACACGGTGAAACATGGAGGAACATGACTACTGCCAGGGAGAAACATGGAGGAACATGACTACTGCCAGGGTGAAACATGGAGGAACATGACTACTGCCAGGGTGAAACATGGAGGAACATGACTACTGCCAGGGTGAAACATGGAGGAACATGACTACTGCCAGGGTGAAACATGGAGGAACATGACTACTGCCAGGGTGAAACATGGAGGAACATGACTACTGACAGGGTGAAACATGGAGGAACATGACTACTGCCAGGGTGAAACATGGAGGAACATGACTACTGCCAGGGAGAAACATGGAAGAACATGACTACTGACAGGGTGAAACATGGAGGAACATGACTACTGACAGGGTGAAACATGGAGGAACATGACTACTGCCAGGGTGAAACATGGAGGAACATGACTACTGCCAGGGTGAAACATGGAGGAACATGACTACTGCCAGGGTGAAACATGGAGGAACATGACTACTGCCAGGGTGAAACATGGAGGAACATGACTACTGCCAGGGTGAAACATGGAGGAACATGACTACTGCCAGGGAGAAACATGGAGGAACATGACTACTGCCAGGTTGAAACATGACTAAGGGAAAGGGGGATACCTAGTCACTGGAGGAACTGAATGCAGGGGGTTAACTGCCTTGCTCAGGGGCAGAACGGCAGATGTTTACCTTGTCAGCTCAGGGATTTGATCCAGCAACCTTTTGGTTACTGGCCCAACACTCTAACCACTAGGCTACCTGCCAGGGTGAAACATGGAGGAGTACCTCATAGGAGGCTATGTTTCGGCACTAAAGGTTGATATGGGAACAGGACTCCGGCGGGTCTTGCGGGTTCTGTGGGATTCTGGCAGGAATGGGAGTCAAGTTCTAGAGTCAAGTTCGGGACAGAACATGATCAGTCTACAGGAACAGGCAGTAAGGGAATCATTTTTTGAGGCGTAAATATGTCATGTGTGGGGAACTTAATAAAAAAAAAAACAGTTTAGTCTAGGCATAATATAGTTCACTTAAAAATCGGCTCACTTGCTTCTCGCTCCAGTTGTTGCCAGTCACTCGGCGACCTCAGAGTCAGATAACAACCTACGTCAGTAAGCGAAACGATGAAGCATTCAAGGAATTGCAATGTCTTGTTGGAGCCAAGGACCCATCACTAGCATTAACATTAGAGGAAAGGTAAGAGTGATGTTTTAGCTACATTTGTCTTTGACAAGGAAGGAACCAATTACCCAGCTAAAAAGGCTACCAACCAGAGAACGGCCTGAAGCCGCTTAGCTGCTCTCGATGTTTCGACCAGAAGCGGTGGGCGTAGTCGTTAATCTATACATTAAGTAAATACATTTAGAAAATGTTATAAAACAATGTATTATTAGCTAGCTAGCTAGCTATCTACAGCAGGCCACTATGTGTAAGCTGCTTGTTACTGTAGCTCGTTAGCTAGCCAACTTTACATACTCTCGCTACGTGAACTAGAATCAGCTAGTTAACTTCATATTAGCTTGTTATCTTGATGTAGGCCTATTTATCGTTGTAATTGAAAAACTTTATGCTCCAAATTAATTTGTAGATGACAGCAATGGAATAGGCTGAAAGTATTTTCTGCTCCAGCTGTCAGAATAGGGAGTATAGGTGGTGGGATGACATTATGAAAATGTTCTCCAGTTTTAGTCCCTAGAGAGGAAAACTATGCAGACAGACACAGAGAGATAATAGTCAGGGCTGTCTAACTGTAATCAAATGAAACCTGTTTCTTTGTGGTGTCTCTCATCAGATATGGAGAGCTGTGGAAAGCCTGTCTGCAGATGAAGAGGTCCCTGTGAAGGTCCCACAAGACTGCTGGCACATCCTTCTATACCAGGGGTTGTATGTGTACTGCTATTAGCACATGTAGTGTACAACAATACCGTTTTAAAAGTCACACACAATGTAGGCTACAAACGTAGTACAACTGTAGCAGGACAATCCTTCTCCTGGAGGTGTACAGCTTCTGTTCCACCCCAGGGATAACACACCTGATTGAAGTAATAAGGTGATAATACTGTGTATTGTTGTTGGGCTGGAAGTAGAAGTCTGCTCACCCAGTGGATCAGGGAGTGGAGTAAGGTTGGTGTAGGGAGCATTGTAATTCTATCTCGTTTATGTGCCTGAGAATGGTTTTAGAATACAGAGACAAAATCAGAAGGTCAAGGGCATGGAGGATTGCAGAGATGTTGATGGTGGGTAAAGACAGATTTGCACGACAATGTTTGCAAGTCAAAACCACATTTTCCTTTGCCCAAAGTACCCATCCATGTGTATGTAGGCCTCTGTATTTTACAGGAAGTGAGCTAATCATCAATGTCACGACACCAGTATAATGAAAGAGCTATGAGCCATAATATACTATATGAGAATCGTAACATCAAGGTACCATATTACAATTGGTAGCATATTACAATGCCATAATGTGTGTTACTGGGGATTTCTGTCCTTTGGTGCGCACATTTCACAATTTAATTTACTTAACACGTTCACAAATGGTGGCTTTGATCACAGTTGAGGTTGCTTGATGTTCATAGCTAGCAGCATAAGCAAACATTGTAGTACAAATCTCTGTTCACCCAACAACCAACCATCTCTACAATCCTCCTCCATACCATTGACCTTATGATTTTGTCTCTGTATTCTAGCAATGCCAAAATCATATAGAATTGGAAAACCAGACACAGTGATGATTTGATTTGCTCCATTTCTATTGGTTGTGCTTGCGCGGAACTAATAACACGCGGAACTATGTTTCACAAATGGAAGATTTTCAGGAAAATATCTGCTACTCACCCGTTTGGTTAACGGCAGTGGTGGCACTGTGGAATTTGCATAAAGTAGAGCAGAGTTGAACTTTTCCTATCACTCTGCTAGCAGGGTTTGCACCGCTCCCCTTCCCACAATCCCCTGCTCATTGCTCCGCGTGCTCCTGTTGAAAATGAAATGGGGAAGGAACAACATCTGGCAAATTGCGGAAGTGGTGGGCACCCTATATCACAAGTCCAATTGTTTGAGTATTTAACTAAACCCAAGCCATCTGAGGTGAAGTGGTGGGCACCCTATATCACAAGTCCAATTGTTTGAGTATTTAACTAAACCCAAGCCATCTGAGGTGAAGTGGTGGGCAACCTATATCACAAGTCCAATTGTTTGAGTATTTAACTAAACCCAAGCCATCTGAGGTGAAGTGGAATAGAAATAGATTGCTTTATGGAGTACTGTCTCTCAGGTTGTAAATGTTCATGGGTTGTTAATGTTCATGTGTGTGCAGTGCTCAGCTGTAGGCTACATATTTCTGCTGGTGCTGTGCTGAGCAGACCATCCTGCTGTCTCTGTCCTCATCCTTCAGCCTTAATCATGCTACATGTAGGTCAATTAGAATACCCTCTTATCCAGAGAGACTTGGTTCTACAGTCAGTGCATTTAACTAAAATAGTTAAGACAACCACATCACAGTCGCATATTGCATTACTGAAATTATTTTCAATACCTCCTAAACAAACACAATAGCCTACATATTTCTGCACGCAAAAATGAGCACGGGACAGGAGTGATTTTTATAGGGTAGGGACAGGAAAGTTCTGAGGTTATTAGAACTCCTGTGGGATCAGGAAAAGACTGGACAGGAATTAATTTTCACTCTTGTCAACCTTTATTCTGAGCTTGGTTCTGAGCTTGGTGTTTCAAAAACTTGTATTTCATTTTTTGATCACCGGTCTGGTCACATTGAGAGTCAGTGAGAGGGTGGAAAAAGGTACAGAACACAATCGACAACTGTTCTCTTCACATGGTTTCCTTCCTGTTTTCCTTTCGGATGCTAGGCTAGCCCCTTGGTGACTCTTCGACGTGCCAGCAGCCCTCTCCTCATAACACCCTCACCCCTTTTCAAAAACCCCATCATCCCTCCTCACAACCCCATTACTCCTTCACCCCCATTGCTCTGATAGCAACTGCCTTCCATCTTGGCCGTGTCTCCAGGACAAACCTTTCAATTCCTCCCAGCATCTGGATGACGCTCATGCCGTGTGAAGGTTGTGTAGACAGTGCAGTGGGGGAGGGGGGGAGTGTGTGTGTGTGTGTGTGTCTGTGTGGAGGCGGGGGGGGGGGGGGGGGGGGGGGGGTTCTCTTACCCTCCCAGGGCTCCTCCTTGTTAGCCTTTCCCCGGTTAGACAATGCTCTGATTAAACATGACAGGACAGGCATTTTTTGCCTTGTTTGGGCTAAAGCCTCAAAACGCTACAGCTGTGTTTTGTACTGGAACTAAGAGTTGCTTTGAGAGTTGCTGCTGTGCTCTTGGGGGTACTGTAGGTGCTTTGTTTGTGTTTAAAATATCATATACTGGCCAAATACAGATAGGTGTGATATATGTTGAGGTTATACTGACCAGTAGAGGCAGGTGGGAGGAGCTATTGGAGGACGGGCTCATTGTAATGTCTGGAACGGAATTAACGGAATGGTATAAAACACATCACACATAGGGAAACCACATGTTTGACTCTGTTCCATGTATTCCATTCCAGCCATTACGACGAGCCCGTCCTCCTATTGCTCCTACCAGCCTCCACTGATACTGACATGATGTTATCCTTAACACCACTGACTAAAGGCTCGTAACGACTCTACATGTTCCCCGTGTGGCTGGGTTGGTATAGCAGGGCACTTGCAACGCCACGGTTATGGATTCAATTATAAATGGGGGACCAGTACAAACAAAATAGGATAATGTATGCACTCACTGCTGTATGTAGCTCTGTATAAATGGGTCTGCTAATGGATGTAAACGTATATGAGTGTGTAAAGATGTGCAACAATTGAAAAATATGATAGCTGAGACTTCGGCTGAAAGGTCTCCCAATGGCAAATGAAAGAACGGATTAACAGATGTGGGGATGAGCACTGGGAGTATATCAGTGGATTAACAGACATGGGGATGAGAACTGGGAGTATATCAGTGGATTAACAGACATGGGGATGAGCACTGGGAGTATTATAGCAGATTAACAGATGTGGGGATGAGCACTGGGAGTATATCAGTGAATTAACAGACATGGGGATGAGCACTGGGAGTATATCAGCGGATTAACAGACATGGGGATGAGCACTGGGAGTATATCAGTGGATTAACAGACATGGGGACGAGCACTGGGAGTATTATAGCAGATTAACAGACGTGGGGATGAGCACTGGGAGTATATCAGCGGATTAACAGACGTGGGGATGAGCACTGGGAGTATTATAGCTGATTAACAGACGCGGGGATGAGCACTGGGAGTATATCAGCGGATAAACAGACATGGGGATGAGCACTGGGAGTATTATAGTGGATTAACAGATAAGGGTATGAGCACTGGGAGTATATCAGTGGATTAACAGATGTGGGTATGAGCACTGGGAATATATCAGTGGATTAACAGACGTGGGGATGAGCACTGGGAGTATATCAGGAGATTAACAGACGTGGGGATGAGCACTGGGAGTATTATAGCGGATTAACAGACGCGGGGATGAGCACTGGGAGTATATCAGTGGATTAACAGACGTGGGGATGAACACTGGGAGTATTATAGCAGATTAACAGACGTGGGGATGAGCACTGGGAGTATTATAGCGGATTAACAGATGTGAGGATGAGCACTGGGAGTATTATAGCAGATTAACAGATGTGGGTAAGAGCACTGGGAGTATTATAGCGGATTAACAGACGCGGGGATGAGCACTGGGAGTATTATAGCAGATTAACAGACGCGGGGATGAGCACTGGGAGTATTATAGCAGATTTACAGACGCGGGGATGAGCACCGGGAGTATTATAGCGGATTAACAGACGCGGGGATGAGCACTGGGAGTATTATAGCAGATTAACAGACGCGGGGATGAGCACTGGGAGTATTATAGCGGATTAACAGACGTGGGGATGAGCACTGGGAGTATATCAACGGATTAACATACGTGGGGATGAGCACTGGAAGTATTATAGCGGATTAACAGACGTGGGGATGAGCACTGGGAGTATTATAGTGGATTAACAGACGTGGGGATGAGCACTGGGAGTATTATAGCAGATTAACAGATGTGGGGATGAGCACTGGGAGTATATCAGCGGATTAACATACTTGGGGATGAGCACTGGGAGTATTATAGCGGATTAACAGACGTGGGGATGAGCACTCGGAGTATTATAGCAGATTAACATACGTGGGGATGAGCACTGGGAGTATTATAGTGGATTAACAGACGTGGGGATGAGCACTGGGAGTATATCAGTGGATTAACAGACGTGGGGATGAGCACTGGGAGTATTATAGCGGATTAACAGACGTGTGGATGAGCACTGGGAGTATTATAGCAGATTAACAGACGTGGGGATGAGCACTGGGAGTATTATAGCGGATTAACAGACGTGGGGATGAGCACTGGGAGTATATCAGCGGATTAACAGACGTGGGGATGAGCACTGGGAGTATATCAGCGGATTAACAGACATGGGGATGAGCACTGGGAGTATTATAGCAGATTAACAGATGTTTAGATGAACACTGGGAGTATATCAGTGGATTAAAACCTTTTCTCAATAGGGGGGGCGCTATTTCCACTTTGTAAAAATTAGTTCCCAAATTAAACTGCCTCGTACTCAATTCTTGCTCGTACAATATGCATATTACTATTACTATTGGATAGAGAACACTCTCTAGTTTCTAAAACCGTTTGAATTATATCTGTGAGTAAAACAGAACTCATTTTGCAGCAAACTTCCTGTCAGGAAGTGAGAAATATAAAATCGAGGGCTCTGTTCCAGGGTCAGTTTATTAATTTGCATGGAATCTATGGGTGTACATGCACTGCATACGCCTTCCACTAGATGTCAGTAGGCAGTGAGAGTTGGAATGGGGTGTATAGCTAGATCTGAGGCCGAACAAGACCTCTTGGAACCGTGGGTCTGGTCTTTTCACCGTTTGGCTTGACGCAAGAGGGACCTCTGCATTGCGTTCAGAAAAGCTTTCGTTTTAGAAGTTAGATATATCCGGCTCTGATTTTATTTGATATATGTGTTAAAAACATCATAAACTAGTTATATTAAACCGAGTTATATCAGTTTATATCAGTTGATTGCGATTTTCGGTATTTTGTTTGTTATGCGTTCTGGTGAGTTGGGCACTTCCGTGCCGCATGGCCAGCTTTGTTAGCTAAATCGACAGATGAAGACGACATTCTACAACCGAACAACGATTATTCTGGAAAAAGGACACCTTGTACAAGATTCTGATGGAAGCTCATCAAATAGTAGGAACCATTTATGATATTATTTCGTATTTCTGTCGAAAATGTTTAGACTATATTCCGCCCAGATTTCGGGCGCTGTCTCGCTATAACGTAAGCTGTATGTCGTACTAAGGTTATTTTTTAAAAATCTAACACAGCGGTTGCATTAAGAACTAGTGTATCTTTCATTTGCTGTCCAACCTGTATTTTTTAGTAAAGTATATGATTAGTTATTTGATTAGATGATGTGAGTGTCAGAAATATATCCAGATTATTTTGTGCAGTTTGGCTAGTATTCACATTGTTCAACCACGAATTGTACCGCTAAATATGCACATTTTCGAACAAACCATATATGTATTGTGTAATATGATGTTATAGGACTGTCATCTGATGGAGTTTGAGAAGGTTAGTGAAAAAATTATATATTTTTTGCTGGTTTATTCACGATCGCTAACGTGCCTTGAATGAATGCGGTTGTGTGGTAGGCTATTGTAGTAAGCTAATATAATGCTATATTGTGTTTTCGCTGTAAAACACTTAAAAAATCTGAAATATTGGCTGGATTCACAAGATGTTTGTCTTTCATTTGAGGTACACCGTGTATTTTTCATAAATGTTTTATGATGAGTATTTAGGTATTTCACGTTGGTTTCTGTAGTTATTCTAGCTGCCTTGGTGAGACTTGTGATGGTGGTTGCAATGTAAAACTATGATTTATACCTGAAATATGCACATTTTTCGAACAAAACATATGCTATACAATAAATATGTTATCAGACTGTCATCTGATGAAGTTGTTTCTTGGTTAATGACTATTTATATCTTTATTTGGTCGAATTTGTGATAGCTACCTATGCAGTAAAAAAATGGTGAAAATATGCGGTTGGGTCTTTTGCTATCGTGGTTAACTAATGGAAATACATATTGTGTTTTCCCTGTAAAACATTTAAAAAATCGGAAATGATGGCTGGATTCACAAGATGTGTATCTTTCATCTGGTGTCTTGGACTTGTGATTTCATGATATTTAGATGCTAGTATTTACTTGTGGCGCTATGCTAGGCTATGCTAGTCAGCTTTTTTACTGATGAGGGTGCTCCCGGATCCGGGATAAGTACCAAGTAGAAGTTAACAGACATGGGGATGAGCACTGGGAGTATATCAGCGGATTAACAGACATGGGGATGAGAAATGGGAGTATATCAGTGGATTAACAGACGTGGGGATGAGCACTGGGAGTATTATAGCAGATTAACAGACGTGGGGATGAGCACTGGGAGTATTATAGCAGATTAACAGATGTGGGGATGAGCACTGGGAATATATCAGTGGTTTAACAGACGTGGGGATGAGCACTGGGAGTATATCAGTGGATTAACAGACGTGGGGATGAGCACTGGGAGTATATCAGTGGATTAACAGACGTGGGGATGAGCACTGGGAGTATATCAGTGGATTAACAGACGTGGGGATGAGCACTGGGAGTATATCAGTGGATTAACAGACGTGGGGATGAGCACTGGGAGTATATCAGTGGATTGACAGACGTGGGGATGAGCACTGGGAGTATATCAGTGGATTAACATACGTGGGGATGAGCACTGGGAGTATTATAGTGGATTAACAGACTTGGGGATGAGCACTGGGAGTATATCAGCGGATTAACAGATGTGGGGATGAGCACTGGGTGTATATCAGCGGATTAACAGATGTGGGGATGAGCACTGGGAGTATATCAGTGGTTTAACAGACATGGGGATGAGCATTGGGAGTATTATAGTGGATTAACAGACATGGGGATGAGCACTGGGAGTATATCAGCGGATTAACAGATGTGGGTATGAGCACTGGGAGTATATCAGCGGATTAACAGACATGGGGATGAGCACTGGGAGTATATCAGGGAGATCACATGAGGAGATAAAGGAGAACAGTCCCCCAACTTCTGAGATGGCAAGAGGTTCTGAGATATGTAGGAGATTAAAAAGGATAAGGACCCAGGAGATGTAAGCTTTCCAGGAAATGTTCCCACCAAGCCTCTGTGGAGATAAAGGCAAAGTTCCCACCAAGCCTTTGCGGAGAAAAAGGCAAAGTTCCCACCTAGCCTCTGTGGAGAAAAATACAAAGTTCCCACCAAGCCTCGGAGGAGAAAAAGGCAAAGTTCCCACCAAGCCTCTGAGGGGAAAAAGCCTCAAGAGATGCAGAGATCATGTTGGGTAAATACATTTGAATTGAATCCCTTTTTGACAGCACCTCTTTTGATTTAAACAAAAACGTCGATGGTTGGATGGCCACACATCAGAATGTTGACTTGAATGGGAACATACACTGCTCAAAAAAATAAAGGGAACACTTAAACAACACAATGTAACTCCAAGTCAATCACACTTCTGTGAAATCAAACTGTCCACTTAGGAAGCAACACTGATTGACAATAAATTTCACATGCTGTTGTGCAAATGGAATAGACAACAGGTGGAAATTATAGGCAATTAGCAAGACACCCCCAATAAAGGAGTGGTTCTGCAGGTGGTGACCACAGACCACTTCTCAGTTCCTATGCTTCCTGGCTGATGTTTTGGTCACTTTTGAATGCTGGCGGTGCTTTCACTCTAGTGGTAACATAAGACGGAGTCTACAACCCACACAAGTGGCTCAGGTAGTGCAGCTCATCCAGGATGGCACATCAATGCGAGCTGTGGCAAGAAGGTTTGCTGTGTCTGTCAGCGTAGTGTCCAGAGCATGGAGGCGCTACCAGGAGACAGGCCAGTACATCAGGAGACGTGGAGGAGGCCGTAGGAGGGCAACAACCCAGCAGCAGGACCGCTACCTCCGCCTTTGTGCAAGGAGGAGCAGGAGGAGCACTGCCAGAGCCCTGCAAAATGACCTCCAGCAGGCCACAAATGTGCATGTGTCTGCTCAAACAGTCAGAAACAGACTCCATGAGGGTGGTATGAGGGCCCGACGTCCACAGGTGGGGGTTGTGCTTACAGCCCAACACCGTGCAGGACGTTTGGCATTTGCCAGAGAACACCAAGATTGGCAAATTCGCCACTGGCGCCCTCTTCACAGATGAAAGCAGGTTCACACTGAGCACATGTGACAGATGTGACAGAGTCTGGAGATGCCATGGAGAACGTTCTGCTGCCTGCAACATCAGCATGACCAGCATGACCGGTTTGGCGGTGGGTCAGTCATGGTGTGGGGTGGCATTTCCATGTGCTCGCCAGAGGTAGCCTGACTGCCATTAGGTACCGAGATGAGATCCTCAGACCCCTTGTGAGACCATATGCTGGTGCGGTTGAACCTGGGTTCCTCCTAATGCAAGACAATGCTAGACATCATGTGGCTGGAGTGTGTCAGCAGTTCCTGCAAGAGGAAGGCATTGATGCTATGGACTGGCCCGCCCGTTCCCCAGACCTGAATCCAATTGAGCACATCTGGGACATCATGTCTCGCTCCATCCACCAACGCCACGTTGCACCACAGACTGTCCAGGAGTTGGCGGATGCTTTAGTCCAGGTCTGGGAGGAGATCCCTCAGGAGACCATCCGCCACCTCATCAGGAGCATGCCCAGGCGTTGTAGGGAGGTCATACAGGCACGTGGAGTCCACACACACTACTGAGCCTCATTTTGACTTGTTTTAAGGACATTACATCAAAGCTGGATCAGCCTGTAGTGTGGTTTTCCACTTTAATTTTGAGTGTGACTCCAAATCCAGACCTCCATGGGTTGATACATTTGATTTCCATTGATAATTTTTGTGTGATTTTGTTGTCAGCACATTCAACTATGTAAAGAAAAAATTATTTAATAAGAATATTTCATTCATTCAGATCTAGGATGTGTTATTTTAGTGTTCCCTTTATTTTTTTGAGCAGTGTATATATATATAATATTATAATTGTTTTCGTTATACAGTCAATCGTCCATAGGAAACCTATTGAAATCATGGAAATACAGACAATAGAATAGTCATGACCATTTAAGTTGACATTTGATGGTGGGTGGACTGGCGGCCATCTTTATGGTAGTAATTAGAAGTTAAAAGTTCAATAAAATGTCAATGGTCTACCAGCTAAATTGCAGTGGTCTGAAGGGATAGGTCCATTCTATGAAGTATATATCTATGACAAAAATGACACCCACCCTGTATTCAAGAGCATGTTGTGTCTCAACCGAAGGCAGGCAGAACACAAAAACCTCAGGTGATTTATAGTTGGGTCTAAGCTACAACATGCGAATATGAAACAAATCGGCGTTTACGTGTTTTTAGATCACAGAGAAAATAATGTATAGAATACTTTGACGACCATGTTTGTAAGCTTTCCAATTATATCAAACTCAACTGTTTATATTTTCCAGTGATGAAGACATGGATGTCATGGATCTGTCATGGTAGGGTGGGGAAGGCAAAACAGATCAACTTTGAGCATATCAATCTTTTTTTATTATCAAAAAGGATACTGTAAATAAGTGACTGAATTCAAATGGTTTCATCCAGGTACCAAATCAGGACCTGAACTCCCCCGTCCCACAATCTGTTTTGTAGTCCATTTTCAATAAAGTGAGAGGTCCACAACTTCCCCCCCAAAATTTTAGGGATCAGGGTTGAAATCGGGGAAAGGGGGTTACCCAAACCCTCTGAATCAGAGCGGTGAGGGGGGCTGCCTGTATCAACATCTACGTCTTCAGTGCCCGGGGAACAGTGGGTTAACTGCCTTGCTCATTCACAGTAGTTCACATCTGTGTCTGTTTTCAAAGTTTGCTTTAGGTTTGTCCGGGAACAAATGCACTCATTGGGATGCACGGCAACACAGACCGAATCTGGAAGAGAGGCAGTGATTGGTGCATGCTGTCTGGAGCTGAAAATCACAATCGTGTAGTTTGATGATAAGGTGGGACTGCTATCGATCCTGTTAGGCCCTGTGTTTCACATTCACACACCCACCACCAGGATGGCGTGTTTGTGCTGGAGTGGGGTTATTACCAGTTGATTGCTATTTGCACCTAGAAGGCTCATTTTGATTAATCAAATATGATGCAGTTTGGTATGTTGGGCATGTCTTACTCCATGTTTTCTTCTAGACTTGTATTGATCTGATTATCCGATTCTACTAAAAGACAGGCATCACAAACTATTTGAGCGTATGATGCTTTTGCGTTTGACAGTAAACATGTTTCCTTCTATCTTTCGAGAATGATCTTGGGCGTTGCCCCTTTAAGTAGGACAAGGAACCCTCTAAGAGCATGCGGAGAAGATAAAGGGATCCGAATGACTTTGTATGCAACGCTTCCATGCATGAAGGACCAGCGACTCAGAGCCCAATGATGATGCTTTGTATGAACATATCTTCCATATATGATCAACAGGGAATTTAGTTTTAGTTTTTATTACCATCTAAACCTCAATGGTATTAGCCCACATTGTCTTGTTCCTGGAATGAGGAATATTTACATACATCTTGATTAATCCACAACTAGGCTGAGTAGTCTAATGCGAAGAGACAGTCGATCGTTATTTACGTAGAAAATGTAACATCTCCATGTTAAGTTGTAGAGTATGTGATATATGACATCTCCATGTTAAGTTGTAGAGTATGTGATATATGACATCTCCATGTTAAGTTGTAGAGTATGTGATATATGACATCTCCATGTTAAGTTGTAGAGTATGTGATATATGACATCTCCATGTTAAGTTGTAGAGTTTGTAATATATTCTGTGTTAGTGGAAATTTCCTTGCCTATTAGAGGGTGATGGATTGAAAGTGAAGGAGACAAGTGAAGGAGACAGCTTTGACCTTATCGCTGGATTAAGGGGTACGTTTTACAAGACTAGTTTTATTGTCCCTTCACTTCCTGTCATGTTTTAGTTAGCAGTTTCACTTATTTAATATTCTCCCCAGAGGGATGGAGAAATGACATAGTACACGTTTAGGTCTTTAATTGCCTGACAAAATGCTCAAAGAAAGTTCAAACACTTTTTTTTTGTGGAAGGTTGAATGGTTTATGGATTCACCTTGTTATTCAAATCAGCCAATTTCTGATTCGGAGATGTGCCATTTCTGCAATAATGAACTCAGAATGAATAACATTAGTCTAACCCTGTGAGACCCAAGCATAGATCCAAAATGAGGGAAAAATGTATTACCCTTCAGATTTTCTTGTAATAGAGAGCAATGGTAATGGTGTATTTTTGTATGCGCTAACGGAGGCTAACTCTGTCATGGGTCGTTGGCCAAAGCCTATGGGGAAATGGATGTTTTTTAGGGATAAATGCCGAAAATAAGGTCTGTGGTACACAGGTTTAGGAGATCTTATACGTTTTGTTCTATGAGATAATCTTCATTCGCTAATGTCACTTTTTGTGAATTTTTCGAGCATTTATGTTATCAAAACAAGCACATAAAGCACATACGGCTTAATAATTCATGAAGGTCATGTTAACTGACTGATGTTATATCATAGAACAAAAAATATAAGATCTCTCAAGGTTGTGTTAAATAAAGGTTACGTTTTTTTATTTTTAATAATGTCTCCCATAGAGATGGCCATCAAAGCAGAGGTAGAACATGCCAACTCATTTCCCTTTTTTTAGGACGACTGTCAAGGTCGGTGAAAGGATCAGGAGACAGGCGCAGGAATGTCGAACATGTTTTTTTATTATACCCAAATTACAGCGCGCCATGTGACGGCACGGGGACGAAGACCAAACAAACACGTATACAAAAAACTGGGTTGAAACCCAAAACAAAAGAACGAGGAGTACCTTGAATAAATACACGGGGCGCACAATGATACCACACGGGTCGAAACCCGTAATCATCTGCACAATACAAATGGCACAAAAGCCAAAACAACACAGCACAGGTACTCACAGCCGACCAACGGACATTGTAACGATAATCGACAGCCCAATGGAAACCCAAAGGCACATCTATACAATTACAATCAGGGAAATGAGGACCAGGTTTGCGTAATGACACAGTTCCAGGGGGATCCATGACAACTACAAGCTGACCTCTAATTATGAAAATAAATACATATACAGTATATATTTCAAGTTAGTAGAAATATTTTCTGGAAATGTTTACAAAAATGAAACATTGGGCGTCAATTGTACGGACAAGTTGTGGTAAGAAAACTATGAAATTCGATTTCTTTTTATTTTAAACAATGTGATTGATAAAAAGTCTACGGGTATATACATCTGAAATTAAGTTATATTTTGTCTGAAATAGCAATATTTATCAACTTTATCTATCTAAATTTGAGTATTTTACTGTCAGAAACATATATCTGTGAAATGTATGAAGAACACCTATGTATGGAGACTAACTTACTTTTAGTTTGGTTTTCCTTTCTGGTTTAACCATTGTGTTGTTCTTAAAAATCTCTCTTGGCTAGGTGTGCCGCTAGCGACCCACCTAAACAACATCAGGTGAAATTGCAGAGCGCGAAATTCAAAATACAAAAATCGTAATTTTAAACATTCATGAAAATACAAGTGTCTTACATCGTTTAAAAGCTTAACTTCTTGTTAATCCAGCTGCTTTGTCAAATTTCAAAAAGGCTTGATGGCGAAATCATACCATGAGATTATCTGAGGACAGCACCCCGCGTACAAAAGCATTAAAAACATTTTCCAAACCAGCAGTGGCGTCACGAAAGTCAGAAATAGCGATAAAATAAATCACTTACCTTTGAAGATCTTCCTCTGTTTGCGATTCCAAGGATCCCAGCTACATAAAAAATTGTTGTTTTGTTCGATAAAGTCCTTCTTTATATCCCCAAAAAGTCAGTTTAGTTGGCACGCTTGATTCAGTAATCCCCCTGTCACCCTTGTTCAAAATGCATACCAAGGAATCCCAAAAAGTACCAATAAACTTCATCCAAACAAATCAAACAACATTTCTAATCAATCCTCAGGTACCCTAATATGTACATAAACGATCAAATTTAAGACGGAGAATAGTGTGTTCAATACCGGAGATAAATAACGAAGTGTGCGCCCTCATCCATGCGCACTACAAGACTACAGTCAAAATGAGAGCCACCTAAAAAAAACTACAAATTCTAGCAAATTTTTCAAAAAACAAGCCTGAAACTCTTTCTAAAGACTGTTGACATCTAGTGGAAGCCATAGGAACTGTAATCTGGGAGGATTTCCGTTAATCTTCTCATAGACAGCCATTTTAATGGGTGGTCACCTCAACAACAACAAAAAATTCCAGATCGATTCTCCTCGGGTTTTCGCCTGCCATATCAGTTCTGTTATACTCACAAACTAAAACTTTATTGTGCATCTGCAGCATCTCCCCTCCATGACCCTACACATGACTGAAGTTCACAGACAAAAATTTTAAAAATTCTGACAAAATAAACAACATTTCAGACAGAATAAAAATGTCTTGAAAGCATTGTTTACTAATGAGGAATGCAGTCATAAGCTATAAAGGTGCTGCAGATGACAGTCCCCCCAGTTGTGTCTTTGCTGAAGCCATGAGTGCATGTTTCCGTGCCCAACAGGTGATAGATCAGATTTTTTGAGATGTCCAGGAGGAACAAGAGAACAATGATTTAGAAGTGGAGGAGGTATCTGAAGAAGAAGATGGGGAAGAATAGAACCCAGAGCATGATGCATCATCTTCAGATGAAGAAGAAATCCCAAAAGGTGAAAGAGAGACATTTTTGTCAAAGAACAGCAAAATAACATGGTCCTTGTCACCATGTGATAACCAGGGCAGGATGGCAGCTAAAAATGTCATAAGGATGACCCCAGGGCCACAAGACATGCAGTTGACCATGCCCAGGACATCGCCTCAACATTTTACATGTTCATCACACCAGCCATCAAAAAAATCATCCTGGAGATGACAAATTTGGAGGGATTCCGTAAAAATGATACAACTGGAAAAGGATGGATGAGATTGACCTGCGTGCCTACATAGGGCTGCTAATCTTAGCAGATGTGTGTAGGTCCCGAGGCGAGGCTACATGTAGTCTCTGGGATGCAGAGAGTGGAAGGGAGATTTTCCGTGCCACGATGCCGCTGAAAGTCTTTTAAACTTCATCAAGAATGCTATGATTTGATAACTGTGAGTCAAGACCTGCAAGTCATGTGAGAGACAAACTGATGGCCATAAGAGAGGTCTGGGAGAAGTGGGTGGAGCGTCTGCCATACCTCTACAACCCTGGCCTGAAGTAACAGTGGATGAGAAACTGGTTCCATTTAGAGGTACATTTTCATTTTCATATCTGTAGTGTAAGTGATTTTCACTGTTCATTTTATTATGTATTGCTGTAATATCATTGATTTATGTGTTTGTTTTCTGTGACACTTATAGTAATCTCTTTTGTCAAAAGTTCACTGTCCTTTCTGGAAATATATGCCCAGCAAGCCAGCAAACTATGACATCAAGATATGGGTGGCCTGTGACGCACAATCCAGCTACACTTGGAAGATGCAAGTCTACACAGGGAAGCTGACCAGTGGAGGCCCAGAGAAGAACCATGGTATGCGGGTTGTGCTTGATGTGACAGATGGACTAAGGGGAAACAATGTCACGTGTGACAATTTCTTCACCTCTTGTGAACTCAGCCAGCAGCTCCTGAAGAGGAAGATCACCATGGTTGAAAGAACAAGAAAGAACAAGCCTGAGCTCCCCCTGCACTCCTCGCAACAAGGGGGAGAGAGACCTTCTCATCAAAGTTTGCCTTCACCCCCACCACCACTCTAGTTTCTTACCTCCCAAAGAGGAACAAGAACATGGTCCTCCTGAGCACACTGCACAAAACGGCTGAGATCAGTGATCATGAGGACAGGAAGCCAGCCATCATTCTGGACTACAACAACAACAAAGGAGGCTTGGAAAACCTGGACAAGGTGATTGGAACTTACAGCTGCTGGAGGATGGCTGGCCCCTGGTCATCTTCAATAACATCATCGATGTGTCCTCATAAAATGCCTTTGTTATATGGAACAAGATCAACCCTACCTGGATGCCTGATAAGTGGAACAAGAGAAGGGTGTTCCTGGAGCTGCTGGGAAATGTACTTTTAACCCCACAAATTCAGAGAAGGGAGCGCCTCCTCCACACAGCAGTCTCTGCAGCGCTTGTGAAAGCTGTTCAGGGGGCCGAATCTTGTCCTGATTCACATGAGGCTGCAGCTGGGGCAGGCAAGAGGAGGAGATGCCAATTCCGCCCCACAAAGAAGGACTGTAAAATAAACTTGCATACTGTCCCACATGCTAATTAGAGTTGATTGATTTATGTACTTCACATTTTTGTTTAGTACCTATTATCTAATTGTATTCTTATTTATTGTCATTGTTTATACACCTTGTGGGTGGGGGCAATGGTTAAAAAAAGGAGAAGACTAGTATTTTGTAGTTGAATTCCTCATTGTACGGTATGTAAGAATATATCACTATGTTGCCAAAAAAGTTCAAGACTGGTATTGTTCCCCTTCAATAAAATGCATTGAAAACTGCTTTCTGCAGATCCCTGCTACTTTCTTAGACTATACAAGTGCTATCTCTTGCTAAAAAAAATATTTTTACACCTATGCAATACCTTTAGCAATAATAATAATAAACCTCCACTTTAGTAAAGAAAACAATTATGACAGGTGTGTTGTAATAAAAACAAGTGGTATTCACTGAAGTGGTATTCAAGTTAAATATAGTCTTTCTTTATTGTGAAGAGGGACATTTTGTGATGAATGACAGGTTGTTTCTTCATGCGAAATAGGGTTTACAATTCAATTATGCTGCTATATTTTAGGGTTTTAGTGAAGGCCAGTCATTTTGACCCTTAGGACAAGGGGAGAATATAGAATGTTAAGACTACACAAGGGTTAACTTGGAGAGAGAACCTCCTATGTTACTTCTTTACAATAAAATGAATGGTCGTCAATGGCAGGATTAACTTTTTTGTTTACTGTTGTGTTTAGTAAACACAACATTAACTGTGATGGTAAACAGCAGTAAACACAGCAGTAAACACATACGTGTACATGGCAGTAAACACAAGAGTAAACACAACAGTATTCACAACATTAACTGTGATGGTAAACAGCAGTAAACAATAGTAAACACAACAGTAAACACAACAGTAAAAACAACAGTAAACACATTAGTAAACACAACAGTAAACACGAGTGTACACAGCAGTAAACACAACAGTAAACACAACAGTAAACTCAGCAGTAAACACAGCAGTAAACTCAGCAGTAAACACAGCAGTAAACACAGCAGTAAACACAACAGTAAACACAGCAGTAAACACAACAGTAAACACAACAGTAAACACAACAGTAAACTCAGCAGTAAACACAGCAGTAAACTCAGCAGTAAACACAGCAGTAAACACAGCAGTAAACACAGCAGTAAACTCAGCAGTAAACACAGCAGTAAACACAGCAGTAAACACAACAGTAAACACAACAGTAAACACAGCAGTAAACACAGCAGTAAACACAGCAGTAAACACAACAGTAAACACAACAGTAAACACAACAGTAAACACAACAGTAAACACAACAGTAAACACAGCAGTAAACACAACAGTAAACACAACAGTAAACACATTAGTAAACACAGCAGTAAACACAACAGTAAACACAACAGTAAACACAACAGTAAACACAGCAGTAAACTCAGCAGTAAACAGAACAGTAAACTCAGCAGTAAACAGACTCAGATTTTAGTTTATCGTTCTATTTTCTCCCTCTTGACAAGGATGACGACGAGGAAGACGATGATGAGAACAGAAACAGCACCTGATGAAAATGACTGCGTGCTAAATGAAAGTTGATCTGAAAGTGCAGAGCTCTGAAAGGGATGTGTACAGGAGCAGCAGAAGAAATGGACAGAATGTCTCTAGGTGTTTTGGCTGCCTTTCTATCCCTTCTCATGTTAATAATACAACAATTGCGTTTCCGTGTGAATTCTCTCATACAGTGTGGCAGTGCGTGCACCTACAGTATGTTAAATTCACATTTGTTCCTATATTTATTCCTCGGGGTATCTTTGCTCATCATATCTGTCATATCATAGATCAACAAGAGACATCAAATTAAGTCAATTATACATGATTCCAGACCAATATTTACTTTATTATGAGCTTAGGGGGCCTACAGGTACACAGGTGCCGTACAGAAATAATGATTGCATTGTGATTTGCATCCTGCCAAGAGCTTGACATTAGCGACCAACCGTGTTACATTGATCCATGTTCATCTAACCATTGTTATTTTTCAATAGGACTGAAAATAAAACAATGACAGAACAGAAAAGAAAACCAGTTTAATTTATTTTTGACATTGAACCATATTGACCGTATTCAGTTATATAAAGTGTCTGGTGGCAGACACATTCAAGTCACTATCCAATGCATGATTAAATCTCTCTCCCTCTCTCCCTGTGCGTCACTTTTTAGGCCTCCCCTCCAGGAGATGTCTTGTTCCTGACAGGCTGGGTGATAGTTTTGGGGGGGAAAGGTTCAGCGCCTTGCGATGGGGCGAGAGGAGATCGTGTTGACAGATTAGTGTGCTGCTGAGACGGTTTGGGGGGGATGGGAGGGGGAACCCGGGGTCAAAGGGTCAAACGGAACACGTCTACTCACTGACAGCACAGTGACACATCCGCATGGCAGGCAAGCCCCCTAAGATAGAGGGTGATGGGTCAGTGTTGGAACGTGTGTGCGTGTGTCTGTCTCTGTTTGTGTGTGTGTGTGTGTGTGTGTGTGACTGCATATGCATGCGTGTGTGAGTGAGTGAGTGTACTGTATGTATAGCTGAGTAGCTAAGCAACAGTATGACTGATGCCACAAAATCAGGTAAATCATGAGACAATCTCGTAACTTGAAACTCTACCCCTCTTCCACAGCCTTGTGACATCCATCTTTAGCATACAACTACCACTGTATGCCTCCAGAAAGAACTGTAATTGAGTAACAATCTGTTCCGTGGTAATTATTTGTACGGCAAACAGCTTGTTTCAATTAGAAGGAAACACATAAACAAATCTACTTGAAATTAAATGAAGAGGGATGTTACTCATATGATGGTTGGAATTATTGGTAAATGCCTACAAACAAGTGACTGGGGGCAACAGAGGCGTCAAGTTGCTCAACTACTTTGTGGGGAATATAGGCCGCGGGAGAAGCCTGAGATTCCATCACACCACCCTGAGAAGATTCCAGAGACAGCCACAGAGAAACTCTGTCTACAAACAAATTCTTTATTCCCTCGCATTAGTGTAGTGAAATTAAAAGTCTCTACCAGCAGCGGCTGTGAAAAACAGCCATGTCAACAGCCACGTCAACATCCATGTCAACAAAATGTCAACAGCCATGTCAACAGAATGTCAACAGCCATGTCAACAGAATGTCAACAGCCATGTCAACAGCCATGTCAACAGCCATGTCAACAGCCATGTTAACAGCCATGTCAACAGCCATGTCAACAGCATGCCAACAGCCATGTCAACAGCATGTCAACAGCCATGTCAACAACATGTCAACAGCCATGTCAACAGAATGTCAACAGCCATGTCAACAGCCATGTCAACAGCATGTCAACAACCATGTCAACAGCCATGTCAACAGCATGTCAACAGCATGTCAACATCCATGTCAACATCCATGTCAACAGCATGTCAACAGCATGTCAACATCATGTCAACAGCCATGAAAACAGCATGTCAACAGCATGTCAACAGCCATGTCAACAGCATGTCAACATCATGTCAACAGCCATGTCAACAGCATGTCAACATCCATGTCAACATCCATGTCAACAGCCATGTCAACAGCATGTCAACAGCATGTCAACAGCATGTCAACAGCATGTCAACAGCATGTCAACAGCCATGTCAACAGCCATGTCAACAGCATGTCAACAGCCATGTCAACAGCATGTCAACAGCATGTCAACAGCCATGTCAACAGCATGCCAACAACCATGTCAACAGCATGTCAACAGCCATGACAACAGCATGTCAACAGCATGTCAACAGCCATGTCAACAGCATGTCAACATCATGTCAACAGCCATGAAAACAGCATGTCAACAACCAGCTCAACAGCCATGTCAACAGCCATGTCAACAGCCATGTCAACAGGCATGTCAACAGCCATGAAAACAGCCATGACAACAGCCATGTCAACAGCCATGACAACAGCCATGACAACAGCCATGTCAACAGCCATGTCAACAGCCATGAAAACAGCCATGACAACAGCCATGAAAACAGCCATGACAACAGCCATGACAACAACCAGGTCAACAGCCATGACAACAGCCATGTCAACAGCCATGTCAACAGCCATGTCAACAGCCATGAAAACAGCCATGACAACAGCCATGAAAACAGCCATGACAACAGCCATGACAACAACCAGGTCAACAGCCATGTCAACAGCCATGAAAACAGCCATGACAACAGCCATGAAAACAGCCATGAAAACAGCCATGAAAACAGCCATGACAACAACCAGGTCAACAGCCATGAAAACAGCCATGACAACAGCCATGAAAACAGCCATGACAACAGCCATGACAACAACCAGGTCAACAGCCATGACAACAGCCATGACAACAGCCATGACAACAGCCATGAAAACAGCCATGACAACAGCCATGACAACAACCAGGTCAACAGCCATGAAAACAGCCATGACAACAGCCATGACAACAACCAGGTCAACAGCCATGACAACAGCCATGACAACAGCCATGACAACAACCAGGTCAACAGCCATGTCAACAGCCAGGTCAACAGCCATGACAACTTCAGATAACATTATTTTTACTCTGCTTATTTATTTACTGGAGGGAAGGGAAAAAAGGTAGAATATAAATCACTGTTGAGTCCGCAGTCTTGTATAGGTCTGAGGTCTGAGACTTCTCAGGCTTTGGGTGGTGGAGTGTGTGGTGCTCTTTATTCGCCCTGTGTGTGTGGGATGCATGGTGACACGGATCCTACCAAGGGATTGGTTTACACCCCCACAGACCTGCCAAGATAAGAGATTAATAACTGTCTCTGCAGCAACACAAAACGCTCCGACAAAATAACAGGCATTTTACCTCAAAGAGACTCTGTCTGATGACTGGTAAGAACTGCTGTAACCTATTAGATGCTTCAGTGACCGCCTTTAGTGGCTGCTGCTCGGAAGGTCAGAGGGAGGAGGGCAATCTAGAATTTAGTCAAGGTAAAGCTGGATGGAAGAGAGGGGAAAATGAACACTCCTGGGTCTCCAAGAGATTTGTGGATAATTTAATCAGAGGTGGTGAAGAGAAATTCACAGGGGAGAAGGAAGGAAAGTTATGTTATCCTTGTCTGCACTCCATATTCTCTCTCTCGCTCCATTCACTCTCTCTCTCTCTCTCTCTCTCTCTCTCTCTCGCTCCATTCACTCTCTCTCTCTCTCTCTCTCTCTCTCGCTCCATTCACTCTCTCTCTCTCGCTCACTCTCTATATCCCTCTCTGTCAGTCCCTCTATCCCTCTCTTTCTGTACCTCACTCTGTCCCTCTCTCTCTCTATCTCTCTCTGTCCCTTTATCTGTCCCTCAATCTCTCAATCTCTCCATTCTCTCACTCTCTCCCTGTCCCTCTATCCCTCTCTGTCTGTCCCTCTGTCTTTCTCTCCCTCTTTCTGGGTTGGGTTAAATGCAGAAGACACATTACAGTTGAATACATTCTCTCTCTGTCTCTCTGTCTCTCTGTCTCTCTCTCTCTCTCTCTCTCTCTCTCTCAAAGGAGGCTTTGTTGCGAAATAGGAAGCTGATTCTAGATTTAATTTTGGATTGTAGATGCTTAATGTGAGTCTGGAAGGATGCTAGGTATTTATAGTTGTCCACATATTCTATGTCAGAACCGTCTAGAGTAGAGATGCTCTTCGGGAAGGAGGGTGTGGGCAGCAACCAGTTGAAGAGCATGCACTTAGTTTTACTAGCATTTAAAATCAGTTGGAAGCCACGGAAGGAGTGTTGTATGGTGTTGAAGTTTGTTGGGAGGTTTATTAGCACAGTGTCCAAAGAAGGGCCAGATGTATACAGAATGGTGTCATCTATGTAGAGGTGGATCAGAGAATCACCAGAAGCAAGAGCGACATCGTTGATATATATAGAGAAAAGAGTCGGCCCGAGATTTGATCCCTGTGGCACCCCTATAGAGACTGCCAGAGGTCTGGACAACATGCCCTCTGATTTGACACACTGAACTCTGTCAGAGAAGTAGTTGGTGACATTGCCAAAGCAAGTAAATAGATAAGAAACAAAAGCAAAATAAACAATAAAAATTGTACAGTAAACATTACTCTCACAAAAGTTCCAAAATAAAAAAAAACATTTCAAATGTAATTTTATGTCTAACAATTATGTCTAACAATTTTATGTTGTAACAATGTGAAAATATTTAAAGTACAAAGGGAAAATAAATAAACATAAATATAGGTAGTATTTACAATGGTGTTTGTTTTTCACTGGTTGCCCTTTTCTTGTGGCAACAGGTCACAGATCTTGATGCTGTGATGGCACACTGTGGTATTTCACCCAGTAGATATGGGAGTTTATCAAAATTAGATTTGTTTTCGATTTATTTGTGGGTCTGTGTAATTTGAGGGAAATATGTGTCTCTAATATGGTCATATATTTGGCAGGAGGTTAGGAAGTGCAGCTCAGTTTCCACCTCATTTTGTGGGCAGTGTACACATAGCCTGTCTTCTCTTCAGAGCCAGTTTCTGCCTTCTGTGGCCTTTCTCAATAGCAAGGCTATGCTCACCGAGTCTGTACATAGTCAAATAATTCCTTTATTTTGGGTCAGTCAAAGTGGTCAGGTGTGCCACTGTGTACTCTCTGTTTAGGGCCAAATAGCATTCTAGTTTGCTCAGTTTTTTTGTGAATCTTTGTACATGTGTCAAGTAATTATCTTTTTTGTTTTCTTGTGATTTGGTTGGGTCTAATTGTGGTGCTGTCCTGGGTATCTGTGGGGTCTGTTTGTGTTTGTGAACAGAGCCCCAGGACCAGATATTAACCTGGAGCTCTTCTCCAGTTTAATTTCTCTGTAGGTGATGGCTTTGTTAGGGAAGGTTTGGGAATATTTCCCGTTTAGGTGGTTGAAGAATTTAACGGCTAATTTCCAGATTTTAATGATTTGCGGCCTAGTTCTCCTCTGCATGTGTTATCAGGTGGTTTATGTTTTACATGGAGGATATTTTTGCAGAATTCAACATGCAGAGTCTCAATTGGTCGTTTGTCCAATTATGTGTATTCTTGGTTGGTGAGCAGACCCCAGACCTCACAGCCATAAAGGGCAATGGGTTCTATAACTGATTCAAGTATTTTATCCCACATCGTAATTGTTATGTACCCTTGTAAACTTAGCAAAAAAAGAAACATCCTCTCACTGTCAACTGCGTTTATTTTCAGCAAACTTAACTTTTTAGGGATAGGAGGCAGCATTTTCACTTTTGGATGAATTGGTGCCCATAGTGAACTGCCTCCTACTCTGTCCCAGATGCTAATATATGCATATTACTATTGGATAGAAAACACTCTGAAGTTTCTAAAACTGTTTGAATTATGTCTGTGAGTATAACATAACTCATATGGCAGGCAAACTTCCAAACAGGAAGTGGAAATTCTGGGGCTGATTGATGTTAAAGTCATCACCTATTCAATTCCCAGTAAGATATGGATCTGTTTGCACTTCCTACGCCTTCCACTAGATGTCAACAGTCAGTAGAACGTGGAATGAATCCTCTAGTGTGATGTGGGGCCGGATGGCAGCTATTTGAGTCAGTGGTCTGGCAGAATGCTAGTTCCTGGTTACGCCCTCTAGTCATGATATGGCCATGTGTTTCCATTACTCTGTAGACAAAAACGTATGCTCCGGTTGGAACGTTATTGGATATATATGATAACAACATCCTGAAGATTGATTCTCTACTTAATTTGACCAGTTTATTCGACCTGGAATATAACTTTTTGAAGTTTTCGTCCGAGTTCAACTGGACCGGCGCCAGCGTTTGGACATGTGAACTAAACGTGCTAGCAAAAGTAGCTAATGGGACACTAGTAATGGACATTATCGAAACAAAACAACGATTTATTGTGGATCTAGAATTCCTGGCACTGCATTCTGATGAAAGATCATCAAAGGTAAGGGAATATTTATGATGTAATTTCGTATTTCTGTTGACTCCAACATGGCGGAGAAATGTTGTGTATTTCTGAGCGCCGTCTCAGATTATTGCATGGTTTGCTTTTTCCTAAAGTTTAAAAAAAATCTGACACAGCGGTTGCATTAACAAGTGTATCTTTAATTATATGTAAAACATGTATCTTTCATCAAAGTTTATGATGAGTATTTTTGTTATTTGACGTGGCTCTCTGTAATTACTCCGGATATTTTGGAGGCATTTCTGAACATGGCGCCAATGTAAACCGAGATTTGTGGATATAAATATGCACATTATCGAACAAAACATAAATGTATTGTGTAACATGATGTCCTATGAGTGTCATCTGATGAAGATTATCAAAGGTTAGTGATTCATTTTATCTCTATTTCTGCTTTTGTGACTATTTTTGGCTGGGAAAAATGGCTGTGTGTTTTTTGATTTGGTGGTGATCTAACATAAATATATGTTGTGTTTTTGCTGTAAAACATTTTAAAAATCGGACACGATGGGTAGATTAACAAGATGTGTATCTTTCATTTGCTGTATTGGACTTGTTAATGTGTGAAAGTTAAATATTTCAAAAAAATATTTTTGAATTTCGCGCGTTGCCTTTTCAGCAGAATGTTGGGGGCGTTCCGCTAGCGGAACGCATGTCCTAGAAAGGATAACGTGTGTAAATACTTAACAAGATAACATGATTCCACAACAGAGACATACATTTAACAAGTTCCACAGACACGTGTGACTAACAGAAATTGAATAATGTGTCCCTGAACAAAGGGAAGTCAAAATCAAAAGTAGCAGTCAGTATTTGGCGTAGCCACCAGCTGCCTTAAGTACTGCAGTGCATCTCCTCCTCATGGACTGCACCAGATTTGCCAGTTCTTGCTGTGAGATGTTATCTCACTCATCCACCAAGGCCCCTGCAAGTTCCCGGATTTTTCTGGGGGGAATTGGCACTAGCCCTCAGCCTCTGATCCAACAGGTCCCAGACGTGCTCAATGGGATTGAGATCTGGGCTCTTCGCTGGGACGGCAGAACACTGACATTCCTGTCTTGCAGGAAATCACGCACAGAACGAGCGGTATGGCTGGTGGCGTTGTCATGCTGGACAGTCATGTCAGGATGAGCCTGCAGGAAGGGTACCACATGAGGGAGGAGGATGTCTTCCCTGTAATGCACAGCGTTGAGATAAACTGCAATGACAACAAGCTCAGTCCTATGATGCTATGACACAGCACCCCAGACCATGACGGACCCTCTACCTCCAAATCGATTACGCTCCAGAGTAAAGACCTCAGTGTAATGCTCATTCCTTCAACGATAAACGCGAATCCAACCATCACCCCTTGTGAGACAAAACCTTGACTCGTCAGTGAAGAGTACATTTTGGCAGTCATGTCTGGTTCAGCGATGGTGGGTTTGTGCTACTAGGCGACATTGTTGCAAGTGATGTCTGGTGAGGACCTTCATAACAACAGGCCTACAAGCTCTCAGTCCAGCCTCTCTTAGCCTATTGCGGACAGTCTGAGCACTGATGGAGGGATTGTGCGTTCCTGGTGTATCTCGGGCAGTTGTTGTTGCCATCCTGTACCTGTGCCGCAGGTGTGATGTTCAAATGTACCGATCCTGTGTAGATGTTGTTACACGTGGTCTGCCACTGCGAGGACGATCAGCTGTCCGTCCTGTCCCCCTGTAGCGCTGTCTTAGGCGTCTCACAGTATGGACACATCTGCAGTCCTCATGCCTCCTTGCAGCATGCCTAAGGCACATTCACGCAGATGAGCAGGGACCCTGGGCATCTTTTTTTTGTGTTTTTCATAGTCTGTAGAAAGGTCTCTTTAGTGTCCTAAGTTTTCATAACTGTGACCTTAATTGCCTACCGTCTGTAAGCGGTTAGTGTCTTAAGTACCGTTCCACAGGTGCATGTTCATTAATTGTGCATGGGAAACAGTGTTTAAACCCTTTATTATGAAGATCTGTGAAGTTATCTGGATTTTTACAAATGATCTGTGTTCCTTTATGTTCCTTTTGATGGCATAGAAGGTTCTTGCCTTGTCTCTCAGCTCGTTCACAACTTTGTGGAAGTTACTTTTGGCACTTATGTTTAGGCCGAGGTATGTATCGTTTTTTTGTGTGCTCTCGGACAACGGTGTTTAGATGGAATTTGTATCCGTGGTCCTGGCCACTGGACTTTTTGAAAGACCATTATTTTTGTCTTTCTGAGATGTACTGCCAGGGCCCAGGTCTGACAGAATCTGTGCAGAAGCTCTAGGTGCTGCTGTAGGGCCTAGTTGTTTGGGGACAGAAGCACCAGATCATCAGCAAACATTAGCAAACATTAGACATTGACTTCAGATTCTAGTAGGGTGAGGCCGGGTACTTCAGGCTGTTCTATTGCCTTCGCCAGTTTGTTGATATATATGTTGAAGAGGGGCTTAAGCTGCATTTCTGTCTCCGCACACTTGTTGGTGTATATCACTTTTATGTTTTTTAATTTGTATACAGACCCTCATGCTAAATTGAGTCAAAAGCTTTTATGGAATCAACAAACCATTGTTTTCGCTGAGGAAATGTACCAGTCTGCTGTTAATGATAATGTAGAAGAATTTCATAAGTTCGCTGTTGACGCATATCCCCTGGTAATTATTGGGGTCAAATGTGTCTCCACTTCTGTGCATTGGGATGATCAGTCGTTACTTCTAAATATTGGGGAAGATTCAAGAGCTGAGGATGATGTTAAAGAGTTTACAGAGCCAATTGGAATTTGTCATTTTATTGAGGCTACCATCAACCCCACAGGACTTTTGGGTTGGAGGGTTTGTATTTTGTCCTGTAGTTCATTCAAGGTAGTTGGATATTCCAGTGGGTTCTGGTAGTCTTTAATAGTTCATTTTAAAATGTGTATTTTGTGATGTATGTATATGTTTTTGCTGTTTGTTCTTTGTTAAAAAAATCTAAAAGATTGGAGAAGTGGTTTATCCATACATCTCTGTTTTGGATAGATAACTCTTCATGTTTGATTAGAGTTTTCCAATTTTCCCAGAAGTGGTTCAATTCTATGGATTCTTCAATTACATTGAGATGATTTCTGAAGTGCTGTTCCTTCTTATTCCGTAGTGTATTTCTGTATTGTTTTAGTGATTCACCGTAGTGAAGGCGTAGGGTCAGGTTTTCTGGGTCTCTATGTTTTGGGTTGGACAGGTTTCTCAATTTCTTTCTTAGGTTTTTGCATTCTTCATCAAACCATTTGTCATTGTTGTTAATTCTCTTAGGTTGTCTGTTTGAAATGTTTTGAGTTGATTTGATAGAGAAGCTGAGAGGTCAAATATACTCTTTAGGTTTTCTACTGCCAAGTTTACACCTTCACTATTACAGTGAAACCTTTTGTCCAGGAAATTGTCCAGCTGGGATGGAATTTTTGGTTAGTCTGGAAGGGTGTCTCACTGGTCTGGATGGGGTGTCCATTGCTCTGTTGCTTCTGTGTGAGGTTCTGAGGTTACGGTTGAGGGTGACGTCATTCAGGGTCCTGGCAAATGTTTGGATTGCTGCCTTGTAGAGGTGGACCTGGACGTGAAGGCTGTTCAAGTCCAGGCTGGAGTGGTAGGCCAGGTATACATTAGGTTTAGAGGCACAGTCTTGCGAAATGCTTGCATTCAACACTGTATGGTGGCACGGTGAAAGTATTTTCGTGTTAGCAGGTTGGAGTTAACCACTTGTGCATTGGGGAAAGTGGAAGAAGCTTTTTCAATCACTCCCTTGAGTGGTGTTGAGACCCTTTCCTGCTGGACCCTCAGGTCATGTGTGCCCATGTGAATTATGATGTGGTTGGGGGACCCTTGTCTGTCCTCTGACAGCAGCTCCAGGGTATGTCTAGTGTTTGGGCACCAGAGTTTAGCTACTTCGTGTTTCGTTAAAATTTTGTCCTGTTAAATGTATTTGCCATTTAAGTCAATGAGGAGCACAATCTCTGGCTTTTGTGTGTCCTCAGTGGATGTGGGGGGGTTGTCAGGAGGGGGTGGAGTCTGTTGGGTTGGTGGGTCCTGTGTTGTCTGTCCCATTGTGGTGTTGAGGTTGTGGTCCGAGTCTGAGGTGGGCTGTTAAAATGGCGCCGGAAGAAATGGCAGCAGTTTTACGGGCGCCCAACCAATTGTGCTATTATGTGGTTTTTTTTGCGTTATTTGTAACTTATTTTGTACATAATGTTTCTGTAACCGTATCTTATAGCAAGAAATAGCTTCTGGATATCAGAACAGTGATCACTCACCTCGGATTAGACAAAGATTTTTTCTTCAACAGGCAGGACACACAAGACATTCTCCAAACACCCGGCAGGGCCGATATCCCCATTATTTGCAAGAGGAAGTGATGCAGGTACAGAGGACAAAGAGCCGGATGCCTGGACAGGACCAGGAAAAGGCGGGTGGGAAATCTGCCGTTAACGTCAATACTACTCGCAAACGTGCAATCATTGGACAATAAACTAGACGAGGTACGATCATGAAGATCCTACCAACGCGACATCAAAAACTGTAATATCCATTGTTTAACGCAATTGTGGCTGAATGACGACATGGATATTCAGCATGCGGGATACACGCTGCACCGGCAAGAAAGAACAGCACACTCCGGTAAGACGAGGGGGAGGCGTTCTGTGCATATTTGTAAACAACAGCTGGTGCACAAAATCTAAGGAAGTCTCTAGATTTTGCTCGTCTGAAGTAGAGTATATTGTGATAAATTGCAGACCACACTACTTGCCTAGAGAGTTTTCAGCTATACTTTTAGCGGCTGTTTATTTACCACCACAGACAGATGCTTGCACTAAGACCGCACTCAGTCAGCTGTATAAGGAAATAAGCAAACAGCAAACCACCTCCTTGTGGCCGGAGACTAAATGCAGGGACATTTTTTGGTTCTACCAAATTTCCATCAACATGTTAAATGTGCAATCAGAGGGAAAAAAATTCTAGATCACCTGCACTCCACACAAAAAGACGCATACAAAACTCTCCCTTGCCCTCCATTTGATAAATCCGACCACAACTCTATCCTCCTGATTCCTGCTTACAAGCAAAAATTAAAGCAGGAAGCACCAGTGACTCGGTCTATAAAAAAGTGGTCAGATGAAGCAGATACTAAACTACAGGACTGCTTTGCTATCACAGACTGGAACATGTTCCTGAATTCTTCCGATGGCATTGAGGAGTACACCACATCAGTCACTGGCTTTATCAATAAGTGCATCGAGGACGTCGTCCCCACAGTGACTGTACGTACATACCCCTACCAGAAGCCATGGATTACAGGCAACATTCGCACTGAGCTAAAGGGTAGAGCTGCCGCTTCAAGGAGTGGGACTCTAACCCGGAAGATTATAAGAAATCCCGCTATGCCCTCCGACGAACCATCAAAGAGGCTAAGTGTCAATACAGGGCTAAGATTGAATTATACTGCATCGGCTCCGACGCTCGTCTTATGTGGCAGGGCTTGCAAACTATTACAGACTGCAAAGGGAAGCACAGCCTTGAGCTGCCCAGTGACACGAGCCTACCAGACGAGCTAAAACTCTTATATGCTCGCTTCGCGTCAAGCAACACTGAGGCATGCATGAGAGCATCAGCTGTTCCAGACGACTGTGTGATCACGCTCTCCGTTGCCAACGTGAGTAATACCTTTAAACAGGTTAACATACACAAGGCTGCAGGGCCAGACGGATTACCAGACCGTGTGCTCCGGGCATGTGCTGACCAACTGGCAGGTGTCTTCACTGACATTTTCAAGATCTTCCTGATTGAGTCTGTAATACCAACATGTTTCCAGCAGACCACCATAGTCCCTGTGCCCAAGAACACAAAGGCAACCTGCCTAAATGACTACAGACCCGTAGCACTCACGTCCGTAGCCATGAAGTGCTTTGAAAGGTTGGTAATGGCTCACATCAACACCATTATCTCAGAAACCCTAGACCCACTCCAATTTGCATACCGCCCAAACAGATCCACAGATGATGCAATCTCTATTGCACTCCACAATAACCTTTCTCACCTGGACAAAAGGAACACTTATGTGAGAATGCTATTCATTGACTACAGCTCAGCATTCAATACCATAGTACCCTCAAAGCTCATCACTATGCTAAGGATCCTGGGACTAAACACCTCCCTCTGCAACTGGATCCTGGACATCCTGACGGGCCGCCCCCAGGTGGTGAGGGTAGATAGCAACACATCTGCCACGCTAATCTTCAACACTGGAGCTCCCCAGGGGTGCGTGCTCAGTCCCCTCCTGTACTACCTGTTCACCCACAACTGCATAGCCAGGCACGACTCCAACACCATCATTAAGTTCGCAGACGACACAACAGTGGTAGGCCTGATCACCGACAACGACGAGACAGCCTATAGGGAGGAGGTCAAAGACATGACTGGGTGGTGCCAGAATAACAACCTATCCCTCAACGTAACCAATACTAAGGAGATGATTGTGAACTTCTGGAAAAGGAGGACCGAGCACGCCTCCATTTTCATCGACAGGGCTGTAGTGGAGCAGGTTGAGAGCTTCAAGTTCCTTGGTGTCCACATCAACAAAAAACTAGAATGGTCCAAACACACCAAGACAGTCATGAAGAGGGCACGACAAAGCCTGTTCCCCCTCAGGAAACTAAAAATATTTTGGCATGGGTACTGAGAACCTCAAAAGGTTCTACAGCTGCAACATCGAGAGCATCCTGACTGGTTGCATCACTGCCTGGTACGGCAATAGGTCGGCCTCAGACTACAAGGCACTACAGAGGGTAGTGCGTACGGCTCTGTACATTACTGGGGCTAAGCTGCCTGCTATCCAGGACTTCTACACCAGGCGGTGTCAGAGGAAGGCCCTAAAAATGGTCAAAGACCCCAGCCACCCCAGTCATAGACTGTTCTTTCTACTACCGCATGGCAAGCGGTACCAGAGTGCCAAGTCTAGGACAAAAAGACTTCTCAACAGTTTTTACCCCCAAGCCATACGACTCTTGAACAGGTAATCAAATGGCTACCCGGACTATTTGCATTGTGTGCCCCCCCCAACCCCTCTTTTTACGCTGCTGCTACTCTCTGTTTATCATATATGCATAGTAACTTTAACTATACATTCATGTACATACTACCTCAATTGGGCCGACCAACCAGTGCTCCCGCACATTGGCTAACCAGGCTATCTGCATTGTGTCCTGCCACCCACCACCCGCCAACCCTTCTTTTACGCTACTGCTACTCTCTGTTCATCATATATACTGTACATAGTCACTTTAACCACATCTACAAGTACATACTACCTCAATCAGTCTGACTAACCGGTGTCTGTATGTAGCCTCGCAACTTTTATAGCCTCACTACTGTATATAGCCTGTCTTTTTACTGTTGTTTTATTTCTTTACCTACCTATTGTTCACATAATACCTTTTTTGCACTATTGGTTAGAGCCTGTAAGTAAGCATTTCACTGTAAGGTCTACACCTGTTGTATTCGGCGCACGTGACAAATACACTTTGATTTGTTTTGATTTGTTCCCCAAAGCAAATCAGGTGGAGAATAATAGGTTTATTCAAAAATGACAAATCTGGGAAGTAGATGGTTCATTCTCCCCTATCCTCATGGACTTTCTCCACAGAACAAAGAACAGGTTTCCATTTATAACTCCCCACCCTAGCCTGGGGTTGACCAATCAGAAGTCCTTGCAGTACAACTGGGCCAATGGCCACACAACAATTATCCTGCTCCAGACTCAATGTATAGAACGTAGCACACATAACTCTGAGTTCAGGACTGACATTCCACAGATTGTTGAACTCAGAGCTGTTAAACTCAGACCCAACTCCTATTTACATTGAAAATTCACTACTGACCATTAGTACTCTATTTAGTTTATAGTATTCTCGTTCTCTCATCCTCTGCGTTGTGTATTTATCTTCAAAATAGTCTTATACATGTGTGCCTCATGTTCTCTCACATCAGTCCATAGAGCAACCAGCTCTCTCAGACAGTCATTCAACTCAGACAGCCATCAAGAAAATGACCTTGAATTTATTGACTTTTACTTGTTGTCTTCAGAAGTAGCTTCAGACTGAATATATAATATTGTTGTGTTGGATGGTATTTCCAGGTTCCGCTGTGTTTCTTCTGCATGTTTTGGTTTTAGGTATGGAATTTTGATTTGGATCGAAGGTTTTAATTTTGAGGTTAGTATCCTGTATAAGTCCTTGCAAAAAAATTCTAATTTATCGGCATTTATCCAAATCTAATTCTAACTTTTTGCAGATGTACTCAGGAGCTCTCTCTCCCATCTTTCTCCCCCATCTCTCTCTCTCTCTCATTTCTCTCTCTCTCCCATCTCTCCCATCTCTCTCTCTCCCATTTCTCTCTCTCTCCCATCTCTCTCTCTCTCCCATCTCTCTCTCTCCCATCTCTCTCTCTCTCTCATTTCTCTCTCTCTCCCATCTCTCTCTCTCTCTCTCATTTCTCTCTCTCTCCCATCTTTCTCTCTCCATCTCTCTCATGTCTCTCTCTCTCCCATCTCTCTCTCTCTCTCTCTCTCTCTCTCTCTCTCTCCCATCTCTCTCTCTCCCACCTCTCTCTCTTTCATTTCTCTCTCTCTCCCATCTCTCTCTCTCTCTCTCTCTCATGTTTCTCTCTCTCCCATCTCTCTCTCTCTCTCTCCCATCTCTCTCTCTCCCATCTCTCTCTCTCTCTCATTTCTCTCTCTCTCCCATCTCTCTCTCTCGCTCTCATTTCTCTCTCTCTCCCATCTTTCTCTCTCCATCTCTCTCATGTCTCTCTCTCTCCCCTCTCTCTCTCTCTCTCTCCCATCTCTCTCTCTTTCATTTCTCTCTCTCTCCCATCTATCTCTCTCTCCCATCTCTCTCTCTCCCATCTCTCTCTCTCTCTCATTTCTCTCTCTCTCCCATCTCTCTCTCTCTCTCTCATTTCTCTCTCTCTCCCATCTTTCTCTCTCCCATCTCTCTCTCTCTCTCTCTCCCATCTCTCTCTCCCATCTCTCTCTCTTTCATTTCTCTCTCTCTCCCATCTCTCTCTCTCTCTCATTTCTCTCTCTCTCCCATCTCTCTCTCTCTACCATCTCTCTTTCTCTCCCATTTCTCTCTCTCTCCCATTTCTCTCTCTCTCCCTCTTGCGCCACCCCGAAATAACCCCCTTGCAGAAAACATTCCACTCCAATATCTTTTTGAGTCTTAAAACACGATTCTTCTGCTCTGCAGACACATAAAAAATCTAAATAGAACCACTTCTTGTGACTCTCTACAACTCCACACTTTCTTCCAATATATTTCAGATTTTCCTGGAGACGTTAAACCGATTTCCCAAGTAGCATTGCGCCAAAACCCTGACAAAAACGAGTCTAGTGGTTACCTTTGTTCGAACAGGGCTTTATTTCTCTTGTTTCCCTTTTTCTTCGCCACTGTAACCCACTGTAATACACACTCTATCTCTCTCTCTTTCTCTCTGTCCCTCTATCTCTATCTCTCTCTCCTATCTCTGTCATGACTTCCTTCGAAGTCGGTCCCTCTTCTTGTTCGGGCGATGTTCGGCGGTTGACGTCACCGGTCTTCTAGCCATCGCCGATCCACCTTTCATTTTCCATTTGTTTTGTCTTGTCTTCGCACACACCTGGTTTCAATCCCATCAATTACATGTTGTGTATTTAACCCTCTGTTCCTCCTATGTCCTTGTCCGATATTGTTTATTGTAAGTGCTTGTGCATGTTGTGTTCTGGTGTACATCGGGTTTTGTACCCATTTATTATTGTTCTGTATCCGGTGGGTTTTTATTTATTAAACTGAGCCGTTGGAAACACAGTTTTTGCTCTCCTGCGTCTGACTTCTCTGCCGCCAGTACGCACCCCTTACAATCTCTCTCTTTCTCTCTCTGTCCCTCTCTCTCTCTTTCTCTCTCTCTCCATAATATCTTACTATTCTACTCATGTTTCTATATCCTTTATATTTGAGATAACTGTGAAACAATAACCAGGGTTGGCATCTTTGAACAGTCAAGCGATCAACTAATAACGTTACATGTCCTGATATCGGTTGGGTTCAAGGCCTCCACCTACCAAAGGACATGACTCAACGGATATCGTTATTGAGGGAACAACCAAAACCTGGCCTCAATCAAGTCTTCTTATTGTGATTCCTCATACCGTGTCAAAACAGTGCTCAAAAGACTCAGCGTCCACTCATTGGTCAAGACCCCTGTTCTATTCTATGTTTCTATTTTATTGAGACTTGGTTCCCTATCAGTTGCTAAACATGGTTTGTTTTGGCCCATAAACCTACCTGAGCTCTCTTCAAATGAAGTTTGTGAACAGAATTAATGTTTTTAAAAAGTGACTTGTTTTCAACAAGGTGATAAACAAAAGGAAGAGCGAGGGGACTGATTACCTTGTGGTTTCAGCTTGGTCAGGGTCTGGGGCCTTTTTCATCAATTTCTCATTAGGATTTCATTTCCAATTAGGCTTCTGTGCTCAATGGACAAAAAGGAGGCAAACAAACAATACATCAGGCATAGCTTTGCTTTTCTTAAGCACTGTTTTGTTTTATAGGTATTTATTCTTTGTCTTTTTCAGATAAAGGTAAAAAAAATAAAAAATACAAATATGGAGACTTCTCTCTCCGACCACTTGTTTGTTTATGGTCACAGTTGGCTTACTACATACATGTAAATTCTATGTTGTGACTAGAAAATATGATCGCAAATTAGCCGAGTAGTAGCATTGTTGTAGCATAGTGGGAGAGTAGTTTACCTTACCTCAGATGATGTAGTACAGGTGGGAGTTGCTTAATTTACCTCAGATTACCTGAATGTGCTTTAGCTGCGAACAACTGCCTTATGTTCTGCTTTTAGACAGAATCGACAAGTTTGAATGTGTTATCCACATACTTTTGTATGTATAGTGGACATGTATTTTAACTCACTTTATAATTTATGAATTGTACATTTTTAACGGTCCAACTGTCAACAATAACATCAATAGTTTAATTTGACAGATTCAATTAAATAATTCATTGTGTGTGGCTTTTGTTTTCCATATATTCATATCCAAGTACGTCTTGTGGCAGACCAGGGGGTTTGGTCAAGACGTTTACACAGATCAGACATGGACAGAATTGTATTAGCTCGGGCTCAAGGGTGTTTATTTAAATAACAAACAAAGAGAAAAGAATGGGTCTCCTCTGAGAGCTATCGCCTTCTGGGCTGCGGGGTCTTGCTGTATCCTGTGGGGAACAAAACCGAGCTCCCTCCGTTATCTCTGGTACTGAGCACGACTATACGGGAGTAACCTCTCTTCCCGAGTCTCTTCCCCCAGTCCTGTGTGCTGCCGTTCTGGCAGCTTTAAGGGACTTGTCCAGCTGGTGAGCGATCAGCCCAATTAATCCGGGCTGTAGAGAGACCTGGCACATCCAGCAGAGGGAACCATCGGTATGTGATGTAGACTCCGTCTGTCACCAGGCCTCGACGAGTCTCCCCCTGGTGGCTAACCTACTCTGTCGGGGAGGGGGACTATCATCAGTGCAACGTACTATATGTCTCGATAGGGCATCTGTGTTCCGATGCTTCGCCCCTGACCTGTGTACAACAGAAAAAGAGAAGCGTTGAAGGGACATGAACCACCTGGTGACCCGATCATTTGTGTCACTTCCCCTGGCCATCCAGACCAGGGGAGCATGGTATGTGACCAGGGTGAAGTGGGTACCAGACAGGTAATACTTAAGAGTATCTAGCTCCCACTTCACCGCTGGACTCTTTCTCGACGATAGAGTACTTTTTTCTCTCTGGTTATCAGCTTTCGGCTTAGGTACATGATGGGGTGCTCCTCCCCATCGTGTACCTGGGACAGGACGTTCCCTAGTCCCGTCTCGCATGCGCCTGTCAACATCGGCACCTGAAAATCAGGCGTTACGAGAATCGGATTAGAGCACAGCGCTTCCTTCAGGCGCCTGAACACCGCTTTGGTCCTTCTCGTCCATTTCACTGTTTTCGGGAGGCGGGCCCTGGTTAGATCGGTAAGGGGAGGGGGGGAGGGGGCTATAGTCGCAAAGTTGGGGATGAACCCGGTGTAGTATCCTGCCAGTCCCAGTCCCATGGGGTAGGCATCAAACAAGCTGATGTCGTTCACACCCCGGAAGTCATTACAGAAGTGCAGTCTCCCGTCCGGTTTGAGCACCAACACAATAGGGCTGCACCATGACCCCCCCATCCTCACCCTCTTCAATGACCCCCATCCTTAGCAGAGTCTCTACTTCCTGCTATACGGCCTTCCTCCGGGCCTCGAGGATCCGATATGGCCTTTTTCGTACCGCGGACATGGTGTTCCGTGAGGTTCGTGCTGCTCGGCATCTTGGAGAACATGAGCTCCCGGAGCATTTGCTTCTGGGCCGGGTTGAGGTCCTCATGGCTCCCGACCATAACACGGCCAAGGCTGTCCTCTCGTCCTCTTCAATAGGTTCACGTGGAAAATCTGCTGGGGTTTCCACCTCCCCGGCTGCCGTACATGGTAATTGACGGGTCCCAGTTACTCGATCACCTCGTATGGCCCGTGCCATGTTGCCAGGAACTTACTGTCTGCAGTGGGGATTAAGACCAGCACCTGGTCTGCCTCTTGGAATTCTCGGGGCAGGGCTCCCCGATTCTAGACCTGGGCTTGGGTGCGTTGGGCCTTCTCCATATGTTCGCTTATCACTGGCCATAATGCTGTCATCCGCTCCGTCATCATCTCCACATGCTCTACCACACTGCGTAAGGGGGTCAGCTGGGCTTCCCACACCTCCTTGGCGAGGTCCAGTAGGCCGAGTGGCCTCCTCCCGTAGAGGAGTTCGTAAGGGATGACTGGGGCACTTCTCAGACTGAGAACATTAGGTGGGGTAGTAGCTGTTCCCAGTTCTTCCCGTCCTGCTTGATGACCTTCTGCAGCAGTAGTTTGAACGTTTTATTGAACTGCTTGATGAGCCCATCTGTCTGCGGGTGAAAGACAGAGGTCCAGATATGCTTGATCTGCAGGAGAACACAAAAGTCTTTCATTAGGCGGGACATGAACTCTGTACCTTGGTTGGTCAGGATCTCATTCAGGATGCCTAACCGGCTAAAGAGGTGGAACAGCTCCCTGGCGATTCCCTTAGAGACTGCCACCCGTAGGGGAATGGCCTCAGGATACCGAGTGGCATAATCTACTATTACCAGGATGTACCGGTGTCCTCGTGCTGTTTTTACCAGGGTTCCCACTATGTCCATGGCGATGCGTTCAAAGGGCACCCCGATGTTCGGTAGAAGGACCAGTGGGTTTTGTAAGTGAGCTTTTGGGGCAGTGATTTGACACTCTGGGCAGTTGCTACAATAATATTCAATGGCCCTCCTCATCCCAGGGCAGTGGAACCGGGCTGCGATCCGTTCCCGGGTCCTTTCCATTCCCAGGTGTGGCCCCAACAGATGTGTGTGGGACAGCTGTAGAACGGTTCCCACGTACGGTCGGGGCAGAAACAGTACCTCCCAAAACTCCCCTTGTTGGTGCAACACCTGTTGACAACAAAAGGTTACTCTTGATTTGGAAATGTGGGTATCGCCAGTCACTCACCCCCAGATGTAGCTGGCCATCCACCGCTGCGGCACCTTTCAAGTTTGGATCCTCCCACTTGGCAGTCCCAAAGTGTCCCCTCAGTTGGCACATGGCGGGTGTCTTGGCTGGTCCCTCACAATTGATGAGGGGAGGATGCAGTCGATGGGTCATCCTCGCTCTCGTTTCCCACCGGCTCGTACCTTTTTCCTCAGCTCGTGCCGACACAATGCCGCAATCCGCAGACAATCTCGTCCCACGAGGATGGTTACTGGCATCCACCATTATCTGGCATCTCCCCTGTGGCGTCACGATGTTGACGTGTACGGTCTGATGCCGCTTGGTGTCACCGTGGACACAGGAAAAGGACATCTCCTTGCCACGTTCGATCCCCTGGGCCAGCAGGCTCATGGCTAAGAGCGTAACTACACTCCCGGAGTCCAAAAGAGCTTCAGTGTCGTGTCCGTCAACATTCCCCAGGACCATGGGTGCCGTTGGTTCATGGTGTGTCCAACAGGAGGTGACATAGTTCACTATGTGGCCCACCTCGCCTCCGGGGCTTGCTGATGGTATTGACTCCTCTCGAGCCGGGAAATTCCATGCAAGGTGCCCCCGGGCATTTCACTCAAACACCTGCTTTGGTCTCCATCTACCTAGGTACGTTGGCGGCGGGTCGGCTCTGGCCCAGCCGTCTCTCCACGGGTCTGCGGGCCTTAGGCCCTACCGACTGTCGGTTCGGGGTATACAGGTGGGGTGTCCTTCCGGACCCCGACTCGACCCGGGTCCCCTTCAGCAACTCCTCGCTGTTCTGATGCATCTCCACTGCAGCCAGGATGTCTGGGGAGCGTGTAGACTCGCTGCCCTCTTAATGTTGTGGGTAGCGCCCATTTTTGAGTTCCCGGACAGAAACGGGGCCAGCAGACTTGACTACTTCGGCCTTGGCCATCCTTCCCTTAGCAGTGTCCGTTTAAAAGTGCAGAGGTATGTTTTGATGTCATTGTCCTCTTGATTAAAAACTGGTTTGGATGTGATTCAGGAGGCGCTCCTCCTTCTAGCTTCCTGATTTCCTCAACGAAGCTGACATTTTGTAGCCGCTGTTCCTTCAGCGTTCGTTCCTGAACCGCCTGTTGTGCTTGTTTGGCCCAGACGAACTGAGCCATCAACTCGTCCATGCTGATGCTGTGTAAACGTCAACCCTGATATGACCACATTGTCAGAATGCTTTCATTCTCCACCACTTGTGGCAGACCAGGGGGTTTGGTCAAGACGTTTACACAGATCAGACATGGACAAATTAGTATTAGATCGGTTTCAAGAGTGTTAATTTAAATAACAAACTAAAAGAGAAGAATGGGTCTCCTCCAAGAGATACCTGGTTTTGCCGTATCCTGTGGGGAACAAAACCGAGCTCCCTCTGGTACTGAGCAGGACTATACGAGAGTAACCTCTCTTCTCCTGTCACTTGAAACCAATGATCTCAGTAATCCATGTAGACTCCGTCTGTCACCAGACCTCGACGAGTCTCCCCCTGGTGGCTGACCTGCGGTACGCCACAGTCTCTAGCACCTAACTCATCTAACGGCAGCTAAGACATACACTGAGTGTACAAAACACTAGAAAAACCTTCCTAATATTGAGTTGTATATTCGATTTCAGAATCATATGTGTAAACCGGGTTCTTTTAATAAGTCCTCTGTCGGCACATGAACCGCTAGTGGGACACCTATGACAACATCCGGTGAAAATGCAGAGCGCAAAATTCAAAATACACAAAAATCATAATATTAAACATTCATGAAAATACAAGTGTCATACATAATTTAAAAGCTTAACTTCTTGTTAATCCAACCGCGTTGTCAGTTTAAAAAAAGGCTTTATGGTAAAAGCATTCCATGCGATTATCTGAGGACAGTGCCCCATATCAAAATATTTTTTCAACCAGCACAAGCGTCACAAAATCACAAATAGCGATTAAATAAATCACTTACCTTTGAAGATCTTCCTCTATTTTGCAATCCCGAAGGGTCCCAGCTACACAGTGAATGGTTGTTTTGTTCGATTAAGTCCTTCTTTATATCCAAAAAAAGTCAGTTTAGTTGACGCCAAAGATTTCAGTAACCCACTCTTTCAACATGCATTCAAAGGAATCCAAAAAGTTACCAGTAAAGTTCGTCCAAACAAGTCAAACAATGTTTCTAATTAATCCTCAAGTTCTCTAATATCTAAATAAACAATAATATTTAAGGAGAATAGTATGTTGAATATGGAAGATAAATAACGAAGGGCGTGCACCTCATTCACGCGCCAACAAGACCACTTTTCTAATGAGAGACACCTTGTAGTTCTTCCAACTACTTGTTCATTTGTCAAAAAACAAGCCTGAAACCCTTTCTAAAGGGTGTTTTCTATCCAATTGTCACGTTCTGACCATAGTTCTTTTGTGTTTTC